>NW_022900945.1:51401472-51402023 GCF_012274545.1 Fukomys damarensis | reverse complement strand
CGCCCGTGTACCTGGCCGCGGTGCTGGAGTACCTGACGGCCGAGATCCTGGAGCTGGCGGGCAACGCGGCGCGCGACAACAAGAAGACGCGCATCATCCCTCGCCACCTGCAGCTAGCGGTGAGAAATGACGAAGAGCTCAACAAGTTACTCGGAGGTGTCACCATTGCCCAGGGCGGCGTCTTGCCCAATATCCAGGCTGTTTTACTGCCTAAGAAAACGGAGAGTCACAAGCCTGGCAAGAACAAGTAATTAGATCTGATACGATGCCCGGTCACCCAAAAGGCTCTTTTAAGAGCCACCAAAGTGTCAAAGGAAGGGCTGATCACAAAATAGCGCATTAGCTCTTTTTTTGAGAACTTGGGTGGCTCTAAAAAGAGCCTTTGGTCTTTGGCTTAGTTTGTCAGGTTTTATTTGCTTTTGGCTTTGTGGCTTTCGGTTTTCTTTGGCAACAGCACCGCCTGGATGTTGGGCAGGACGCCGCCCTGGGCGATGGTGACTTTGCCCAGCAGCTTGTTGAGCTCCTCGTCGTTGCGGATGGCCAGCTGCAGG
>NW_022900945.1:51394731-51401291 GCF_012274545.1 Fukomys damarensis | reverse complement strand
CGGCGTAGTTGCCCTTACGCAGCAGGCGGTGCACCCGGCCCACCGGGAACTGCAGCCCGGCGCGGGAGGACCGAGACTTGGCCTTAGCGCGGGCCTTGCCGCCTTGCTTGCCACGGCCAGACATGACTACCAAATAAGAGGAAGAGAGAAAAAAAAACAAAAACCTTAAAAATATCTAAAGCACAGAATTTCGCAACCAATCCGGACTGCAAAAGCACCAAAAAGGAGGCCTTTATAATCTTTCCGAGGGGTGGGGTCAGGAACGAGTTTCTTCCATTGGCCCTAATTCGGCTTCACAAACGGCCAATAGGATGTAGAGTTGTTGTCTCACGTAGGCTTTACTGAAAACGCAAGGTCTCGACATAGACCAATGGGAACGAAAGACTTTTTGAGCCTTGATTTGCATAACGTGGTTATAAAAGGCTCAGGTCCGCCCATTCCTATACTTCTTTCCTTTGCTAAGCTTTGCTGGTGTTGTATGTTATCATGCCTGAACCGGCAAAATCTGCTCCGGCTCCTAAGAAGGGCTCGAAGAAAGCCGTCACCAAAGCCCAGAAGAAGGACGGCAAGAAACGCAAGCGCAGCCGCAAGGAGAGCTACTCCATCTACGTGTACAAGGTGTTGAAGCAGGTCCACCCCGACACTGGCATCTCGTCGAAGGCCATGGGCATCATGAACTCCTTCGTCAACGACATCTTCGAGCGCATCGCCGGCGAGGCGTCCCGCCTGGCGCATTACAACAAGCGCTCCACCATCACGTCCCGCGAGATCCAGACGGCCGTGCGCCTGCTGCTGCCTGGCGAGCTGGCCAAGCACGCCGTGTCCGAGGGCACCAAGGCCGTCACCAAGTACACCAGCTCCAAGTGAGTGCCGCCCGCCCCCGGCGCTCCTCGGCTGCCTTCTCCAAAGGCTCTTTTCAGAGCCACCCACCTCATCAGAAAAGAGCTTCGTTCACTTTTGTTTTCATAGTTCCTTGTCGAAAAGTAGTCTCAAGAGTATAGCAGATGGTGCACGTAGCTTTTAAAATATTTGTCATTGGAAGTTGCTGGCGCGTGACTGGTTTTGCTTGTGTCCATCTTTATTCCCTGCCTAGCTTTCTTAGGTGTCAGTTCTAGAAACCCATCCCGAGCCACCCCACTCCGTTCTCCCCCCACTCCCCGACTTAGGTCCAGGCCGCTCTGTTGGGTGTGTTTTGCACATCTAAGATCAAATGACTGATCTCCTTTGACCACGATTTAAGGGGATTCTGGGACACAGCTAAGCCCGAATCCGGTGGATAATGCGTGACAGCTTTGTACGAAAGGCTCGGCCTCAGCTGTGAGTCCCTGGCGGGTTCTGCCCTGCGGTGATTCCTGTGGCCGCCAGCTGTTGTGTACTTGGGGCGGAGCCCGGGCCTTCGGGTCCCAGCCTTTTCCTGATTGGGCGACATGAATATTTAAAATTCCGCGCCGCAGATTTCCTAGGCTTCAGTTACTGTCACCCCTTGGGGACTTTGAGATGCCTATTACTTCTGGATTTGGGGGTCATTTTTGCATTTAATACTCTGCTTGGAACGCTACGGCCTCAGGTTTTTGCAAGGTCCTGGGCATTTAGATCCCGGCACGAGAGTCTCCCGGGAGAGACCTCTGCAAGCAGGAATCGCGCTTCTCTTTCTGCCTGTGTTTTGCTTCCTTCTAGCAACTGCCTGAAATTAGTTCATTTGCTCTCTTATTTACGATCTGTCCCCAAGATTTAAAGGCTTTGCGGGGCTGGTTTTCGGCCGTGTCTTCCGCGCCAGTCAGTTCCCCGGCACGCAGGGAGCTCTTCGTACAATTTCTGAAATTAATTTTTCTATCCCATCTCGACCTCAGTTGCTTCCATGGATGGATGGGCGCCGCTCATTTCCTTTCGATGTAAGGGACGACACGATAAGAATGGTAACGTTTTGGAGCTCCTGCCTCAAATGTCCTTAGCCATCTCAGTGGAACAGCTGGAGAGGGGCCATGTTGCTTCTTGGAGGAAGAGGCCCTGGCCCCCGTGATCCTCCTCCCTTCCCTTGCCTGGGTGGCGGTCGCCTGGGTTTCCGCCCAATTCAGAGCACCGTCCCTGGAGAGAGACTTTTTCATGAGCACCGCCCTCCCATTTTCTTTTCCCCAGTGAGATGAGCTTTTAATTTAATTCACCCTCTCCCTGGCTTTTCAGAAATAGACAGGGAAATTAGGTATGGCTAGGAGGTTAATAGTTGGAGAGAGAAGCTGGCCACGCGGCTAACGCTACCATTTTGTATTTTCCTGTGTGAGAGTACTTACAGTTTTATGTTGTGGAATTACAGAATACTGACACTGTCTAAGCTTTGATTTTCCCGATGATCTCTGGTCAGTCACTCAACTCTGCTTTTGGCTGAAGTCTTCCAGCATTGATTGCAGTGGTTTTTGAAACCAAAGGAGCTCCTTTATCACATTATCACAGACTGAATAAATCGTGCTTCTCCTATATGTGTATTTTCAGATGTGTGTGGTGCCCCCCCCTTGGAGACAGGGTCCTGCTATACGACTGGCCTAGAACTCTTGGCAATCCTCCTGTCTCAGCCTCCTTAGTACTGGGATTATAGGAGTGTGCTACTACATCGAGCCCAATTATTAGCAAAGTTGGCCAATGAATTTAAAAGCTTTGCTGAATTCTTTTAATTGCAATTTATTTTCTCAATAAATGAAATTAGTAGATACTGTGGCCTGTGGTTGGGTTTATGGAAAAGCTGTGTGCCTCTGACCTCCAGGGTGCATATTTATAAGCTATTAGCCAAACTTCTACCCTAGAAATGAATGGGAGCTGGTATAACCTGTTACAAGTTCACTGTTAATACGTAGTGATTGAGAAATACAGGATCACAATCAAGAATCGTGACAAGCAGTGTGGAAGAAATAGTTCTTAATAAAGTTTAGCTAACACCTACAGAACCGTTGTAAGGAGCCAGGTAGTGCTCTAAGCCCTTTAAACGTGCTGACCCACTTAATCCTCATGGGATAGTTATCATTGGCTTTCATCTTACAAATTAGGAAGCCGAGGCACAGAGTGGGCTTTCTTCACAAACGCTCTGGAGAATAAACTCAGTTTGGTGACGGGAGTTAGGAAACAGAACTGCGTTCTGAAAACCTGGGTCCTTCTCTGGAATTTGGGGGGAAATACCTGAAAAAGAAATCACCAGCTTTATTCTCCTCGGATTACACCCTAGATATAAATGGGTCGCAGTGGGGGCTGAACTGGAGGAGGCTTGGGGGCTTTGCTACTCCTTCCTGGAGGCCACGGCTCGGTTCAGTTTAGCCATCCCCACTGTGTGGGGTGCCAGCTGGTAACCTTTCCACTGGGGTGAGAGAGCTTCCTTGCTGGTTTTGGGTTCTTTCTGGGCATGATGGTCACCAGGAAGGAAGCTATAAGCAAGAAAAGAAGAAATGGTGACAAAATTTGGTATTTTAACTCCAGAGGGAAAGAAACGGTGAAATTAATCTCCTAAAAAATCCTCTTTAAATATTTCTTTCTCCTGCTCGGACATCTTGAACATCTGTTTATACAGGGTCTACAACAATAATTGTTATAGTAGCAATTGCCTCCGCTTTTATCTTTTGTTTTTTTGAGATGGTGTCTCACTATGTAGCCCAGGCTGGCCTCGAACTTGCAGTGATCCTCCTGCCTCAGCCTCTCAAGTGCTGGGATTATGGGCCTGCGTCATCACACCCAGCTTTTCCATTTATTGAGCACCTAACCATTTACTGAGAACTCTACAAAGTGGCTTAAATGAATTGCTACATTTGGTTTTCACAGCTACTTTTAAACATATGTTCCATTGTTATTATGTTTATTTTGCAGATAAAGGAAACTGAGTCTCAGACAGGTTAAGGGACTCATCCAGGATGTCTGTGAGCAGCGGATCTGAAGTCTAATGCATACTTTCTAACAGCTTCCTATCAAGCCCACCCATAACCTGCCTCTCCCTTCGTTTACAGGTTTGTCTCCCACAGCTCCCTACCCAGAAGTCCTGCTGTAGTTGTTGTGCTCTGTTCCCTTGTTCTAAACCATTTACTTTTCCCAGGTCTTGACTGAACTGCCCAGAGCTTTCTTTCAAGCCAAGGCCATGTGTCCCATGGTCCAGCTCAAATGCCATCCCCCCTCTAATTTTTTAAGACAAATTTGTGGAGGTATAATTAGCATACAACAATACCAGGAATTGAACTCAGGACCTTGCACTTGCCATGCAGGTGCAGCGCCCCTGAGCTACATGCCCAGCCCACCAACTGCATATTTAAAGCACAACTTGCAGCCAGGCCCCGTGGCGCACACCCATGATTCCAGTGCTCCGGAGTCTGCGGTAGGAGGATCACTGTGAGGGAGTTCAAGGGTAGCCTGGGCTACATAGTGAGAACCTGTCTCAAACAAAGAAACAGACAAACACCCAGATGAATGGCGAAGTATTGGCATGTGTACACAATAGAGTACTGTTCAGGCGCAAAGCAGGATAACGGAGTCCTTTGTAGAAAAATAGAGGCGCCTTGAGGCCATGATGCTAAGTGAAATAAACCAGACATAGAAGGTTCAATATTGCATAATTCCTCTTCCATGAGAAACTCAAAGCATCAATAATTTAAAGACCAGAGGAATTTCTGAGACTACACTGCTGAGGACCAGAGTTGGAAGGGAATGGTCATTCTGACTGCTGGGCTGAGTGGCCAGTCTCCCTCCCCTTGTCCAAAAAGTGGACAAGAAGGGCGGAGTACAAATAGCTCCCTGCATCTGAGGGAAAATCCAAGTGGTAGCTGGAGGGGAAAGTGGCAGTGAAAGAAACACAGAAATCTACACTTGGATGCAGAAAGTCTGATTCTGAGTTTAAAGCTTCTCCTTGAGCTCCCTGGCAGCAAGGACCAGCAGGGCTCTGAAGGGCTCAAAAGGACCCACTGACCGGGAGGGAGAAGCACCCTGAGCTATCAGAACAGCCTGTTTCTTGCTGTGAGGACCGCCATGAGATTCTGAAACACTGGGAGATTCATGAGCAAACAATAAATTGGCCAAATATCAAAGTTTATTGCTGGGCATAGTGGCACACGCGTATAATCCCAGCGCTCTGGAGGCTGAGGCAGGAGGATTGGCAGTGGTTGTAGGGAAGCCTGGGCTATATAGTGTGTTCAAGACCAGCCTGAACTACACAGTGAGGCCCGGTCTCAAACTGAAAAAAAGAAGAAAGTTTGTAAATACCCAGGGCTGGGTAGGGTTAAGGAAATAGGTGTTTTGCATGTTGTTAGTAGATAATTCAGTGCAAAGTATTTTGTGGGTAGTTTAGCAATAGCTATCAAAATTCCCTTTGTATATAGAAGTACAAAGTACAAAATAAAAAAAACCTAAATGAAAAATTCTAAGATACTTACACAGGAATGTTGAGTAGCAGCCTTTAAAATTGTAGTTTTAATTGTTTTTTTTTTTTTTTTTTTGTACTGGGGTTTGAACTCAGGTCCTTTCACTTGCAATGTAGTTTTCTTGTCTTTGTTTTTGTTTTTTGGTACCAGGGATCAAACTCCAGATCTTGCACTTGTAAGGCAGGCAGCAGCAGAACCACTGAGCTAAATCCCCGGCACAATGTAGTTTTAATTCTTTCTTGGGGGGGTGGGGGGCAGGGTCCACTATGTAGTTCAGACTGCCCTGGAACTCACAGTGTAGCCCAGGCTGGTCTCAATTCACAAGGATCCTCCCGCCTCAACCTCTGGAGTGCTGGGATTATAGCATGTACCACCACGCCCGGCTAGTTTTAATTCCTGATAATTAATAAATTCAAACTGGAGTAGTGGCTCACACCTGTAATCCCAGCACTCGGGAGGCTGCGGCAGGAGGATTGCTGTGAGTTCAAGACCAGCCTGGGCTACATAGTGAGTTCCAGGTCAGCCTCAACTACATAGTGAGACCCTGTCTCAAAAAGCCAAAAAAAAGAAATTCAAGTGTATACAAAGAGGCTGTTGTATACATTATCCAGGTTGCCAATTAATAACTCAACTATTGTATGTTATTTTGAAAGAGTCCCATATATCATATTTCACCCATACATTTTTCCTTATATATATTTTTAATTTATTGGTACATTTTAGGCATACAGTATAGTTACACTTATCATTGGGATCTTGTATCTTTACATGACAGGTCTTGGTTCTTATTTTTTCCCCACTCCCCTGCTGTCCCTTCACCCCCTCCTCCCTTCCCTATTTACAAAGACTTTGTTTCCATTTTTTCCTTTTCTCATATTTTTTCTTGTCTCTTCTTTCCTTTCCCCTACCCCTCCCACTCCCCCTACTCTTTTAGACCTTTTCTTCCTATTTCACATTATCAATTATACATTTTGATTCTTATTTATAATTTTAGTTTTTCACACCAGAGAAACTGTTTGGTATTTACACATGTGTGTCCTATTTACTTCACTTGAGTATGGCCTTAATGTGCCATTAGTTATAAATTTAGTTATAAAGGTCTCTAGTTCTAGTTTCTCATTCTTTTTTCCCTCTGAGTAGTACTCAATTATTTATATATATATATATATATATATATAT
>NW_022900945.1:51389101-51394720 GCF_012274545.1 Fukomys damarensis | reverse complement strand
TAAAACACATCTTTATCCAGTCTTCAGTTATTGGGCAATTGGGCTGTTTCTAAATTTTAGCTATTACAAACTCTGTCACTATAAACTGCTTCATGTATTTCTAAAAGATAAAGACCACAGTAATAAATCGCATCTAAAACTGTTAGCCATAATTCCTTAATTCACTAGGTTAATGTTCAAGTTTTCAACTTCAGTCTTTGTCATATCTTTTAAAAATATTTTGTTTGAGAGTGAATCCGAAAAAGTTCTACATATTATGGTTGATAGTATCTTTTAATTTTTCTTTAGGATACTTTCTATCCTTTTTTTTTTTCCTCAGTACTTGGGATCAAACTCAGGACCTTATGATTGTTAGGCAGGCGAGGGTGCCACTGAGCTACATCCTCCCCATCCCCGCCTTTCGATCTTTAAAGAAATTTTTTTCTTGTAATTACTTCATTGAAGAAACTCAATGATCCGCCTTGATCCTCTTGCCTCAGCCTCCTGAGTGCTGGGATTACAGGTATGTGCCATCACATTTAGCAAAAGCCATGTTTTTAAAGAAGGAGACAGAAGGAGTATACACTATTAGCTTTCTATTGTTGTGCAACAAATTGCCACCGATTGTGGTTTAAAATAATACTTATCCTATTCTGCAGATAGGGGCATGGCGCAATTGGAGTCTTGGCCGTCTTACGAGGCTGAAATCAAGATGTTAACCACCAGGTGGCGCTCTCACTCGAAGCCTGGGGTCCTTCAAACTCCCTCTAGTTGTTGGTGCAATGCTGTCCTGACAGTTGGGAACCAAGGCCCTCAGTTGCAGAGGCCTCTCCCTCTCACAAGCAGCTCTCCCTCACCATAAATGTTTGTGAGTCATCTCTGAGTGTTTGTTTGTTTTGAAACAGTGTCTTACTGTGTAGCCCAGACTGGCCTTGAACTCATGATGATCCTCCTGCCTCAGCCTCCTGGGTGCTGGGATTACAGATGTGCACACTTGGTTATCTGTGGCTTCTGTGTTGTTTCAGTGGTCTAATTCAGGAAGAACTTTCTTTTAAAGCGCTCCCCTGAACGAGTCAGGGTGTCCCTTTTCATTAACTCAAAGTCAACTGGTTAAGGGTCTTTATTACATCAGTAAAGTCCCTTCATATTTGCCATGTTTTCTTAATTAGATGCAAATCACAGGTTCTGTTTCTACTCAAAGGACCTCAGGGTCCAGCCATCACAGAGAAAGCGGTCATTTTGACTGAAGTTCAGTTCTTTGCTATGATGTAGATTAACTTTCAAACAAAGAGTAAAAATTAAAAATCCTCAGGTACTAAAAGTGTGCTATAGATAAATCATTTCAGATCCCCAAAATACATCCTGAAAGATCAATGTCACGGTTCTTACTGTACAGTAGAGGAAACAGGTTCATACATGTAGAATAACTTGGAATTTTCCTTCAAGGATGTCATGTTGTTTCTGAACATTGCCCAAAGGCGAATGGTATTTTTGTTCGTTTGTTTGTTTTTTAGTATATCTGCTTTATAAGGAAGAAATGGATGTTTATGCAATTGAAACAACATGGCATTGTCTGGTACACCCCGAGAAGCCCTGACTTTTACTAAAATTCTTGTCTAGGACTTGTAAATCCCAGGGAATCTGAGGATCTGTTCATCTACTTGCCACATTATTGTTGTTGTTTTGTTTGTTTTTGGTTTTTGTGAGACAGGGTCTCACTACGTAGTCGAGACTGACCTGGAACTCACTATGTAGCCCAGGCTGGTCTCGAACTCACAGCGATCCTCCTGCCTCAGCCTCCTGAGTGCTGGGATTACAGGCGTGCACCACCACGCCCGACTTACATGCCACATTATTTAATAGAACAGAGAACACTGGGGCTGGAAAGTGCATGGAGTCATCTGGTCCAATTTCCTTGTTTTATCTTTTCCTCTGACTTGGCCTGTTGCCATCGGGTCCCCAAGTGGTCCGCTGCTTTGAGAGCTCCTCCAGATGCTCCCCCAGGCTCCAGCTGCGCCCTACTGGGGTGGGCTCTGCCCTATGGCCTGAAGTGCACCGGTCTGTGGCTCCTCCTGCTGGCTCTTGGCTCTGTGAAGGTGACGCCCTCCTCCCAGACACTCAGGCAGGAAGTCTGGAGTCATCCTGCTTACTTTTTTGCTACAACAGCCTCTCTCTGCCCTTCCCCATCCAGATTCAGGCAGGAGTCCATGTGCAACAGTCCACAGCTTCCTCCTGCGCACTGCTGCGGCTGGTTCGCTGGTTCCCAGCCTCATATGACCTCATCTTTGTCCTTGAGGCCCTGACTTGACTTCTTTCCCTGGATGCTGCTCCTTTCCATTTCTGCACCCTTGACCCTCGGGTTAATCTTCATGCACAGTTCACATCATGCTACCTGCCTCCTGAAATCTTTGTGCCACTGTGTCCCCTCCCCTGGCATTTTCTTCCTTTTCATTTGGAAATAGGCCCTTTGCAGATGTAATTAGTGAAGGATTTCAGATGAAATCTTCCTAGATGTAGGGCAGGCCTTAAATTCAATGACTATGATGTGTGTAAGAGAAACGAGGGGGAATCTGCACCCTGAGGAGACATTAGTGTGACGTTGGGGGAGAGACTGGAGTTCTGCCACCACAAGCCAAGGACACCAGGGATTGTGGAAGCTAAAAGCAGCAGGAAAGGATGACCTTCCAGAGCCTGTACAAGGAGTGTGGCGACTTGATTGCTGACCTCTAGGGTCTCAAACTGTGCGAGAATGAATTGGAGTTGTTGGTGTTTTGTTCTGGCAGCCCAGGAAGGCCGTACAGCACAGCCATAGTACTCTGGGTGTGGGCTTCCCCCGACAGCATGAGGAGGCTGCCTCTGCTGCCAGCCTGAGGAGAGGCCGGCGACGACGAGCTGTGGGGTCTCAGTTAGGGTTCCCTCAAGGGAAAGGTTTAACATACTACTGTGTTTATACTGATACGGTATGTTACATATAGGATCTATACAGGACTTACGTGATACATAAAGGATTTACAAAGTGAGCTTAAAATGGCCGCCTGTGGATTCAGGGGTGGAAGAATTCAAAATGGCTGCCTGTGCCCGGGAGAGTCCAAAGTCGAAGGCCTAAAGCTCACTGTGAGTCGTGTGTGAGTAGTGGGAAGCCCAAGGGGTGACTGAAGGAATGTCCAAAGGAGATGGCGAAGACCACAGCTCCCCCAAAGAAGCAAGAGGGTAGACTTCCTTCTTTCCCCCTTTTTTTAAACAAGCCCATTGGCTGGTGCCGCGCCCACCCTGGTTGGGTCTTTTATCCTCACTGGGTAGCCCACACGGGGTCAGTCACCCAGACACACTGAGAGCCATGCTCCACTTCTCCGCTAGGTGTTTCTCAACCCATTGAAGTTGACACCACAATTATCTACCGTACCTGGGAAGGCCAATTGTGAGAATTCGGTGCCACTTTCAAAGGTAAGAGATGCTTTGGGAAACTCTGGGCTAAATTGGGGAAGCTGGTCAGGCCCACGAGGAGCCAGTCTGCAGCCAGGAGAGGATCACTGTGGGCCCAGAGTCTCATTCCTGGTCCCTCTTCCTCCTCTGCTGCCATCTTCTTTCCTTTTCTCCTTTTGCCTTTGATCGCATTCAAATCTCCCTCTTTCCACATAAAAAGCTCTAGTGTCTTTTGTGAGGGTGAGAACGGCGAATTAGTTTTCCATTGCTGTTTTAATAAATCACCACAAATGTTATGGTTTAAGCAATTTAAACAGATTCTCTTTTAGGTTTGGAGGTCAGAAGCCCCAAATGAGTCTTTGGCAGCCAAAACATGTGCCGAGGACTGGTTCCTTCTGGAGGCTCCAGGAGGAGATCTGTTCCTTGACTTTTCAGCTTCTAGAAACTTCAGGCAGGTTTTTTGCTCCTGGACAGTTGCTCCAGTCTCTGCTTGCGTCACCACAGCACCTTCTCCCTCACTGGCCTTCTTGTTTCCCTCAAGTGAGAGCTTTAGTGCTGGCTCCATTCCCATGATCCTTTGTAAGCTCCCCGTTTCAAGTCTTATTTATACAATCCCTTTGCTATATGAAGTAACACACATTCCAGGATGTAGATATCTCCAGAGGGCCATCATTCAGGTTACCACAAGTGTGCACTCCTCCCTAAAGCATTTCCCTTCAAGCGCCGCCCGCAGCTCAGACCACCAAAGCAGGCAATGGAGGACTTTCACCGTTTATTGGCAAGGGGTTCAACGCAGGCTAGCTACCTGCTTCCCCCTTCCAGGGCCAACCTGGACAAATTCCTTCTGGAGCCCGGTTGGACTTCCTAGGGCCTGCAAATTCCTGAGAGCTGGGAGAGATCTGGGGCTCGTGATCTTTTCGGTGAAAATGCAAAGGTCAGGGCAGTTGGGCCCCTCTTCGGGCGTTCCTGACTGACTACTGTATTCCAAGCACGGTCAGGATGCTGATGTACTGAGACGAACACCTACCATGAAGGAACTCTGAAACTAACAGGAGCCATAAATGAAACTCAGAAACTGCTAACATAGAGGGCAGTGTATGCACGTTAGACCCAAGGGGAACTAAGGGGCAGCCAGGGGCACAGGAGGAAGCTTCCTGGGAGCTGGCCTGTGAAGGACAGAAAGATGCCCGGACAGAAAACTATCTGCCAAAGCAAGGCACAGCTGGACATTACAGACACTGGGCAGGACCAGAGCAAACCGGAGCAGCTCAGGGAGCAGCTCCGGAACATCTAATCACAAGCCAGGGAAGTTTACAGCTTAGGAGCGCTAGGGAGATTTACTTTTGCAATTGCTTTAATTTTCCTAGTTAATAAATGATACCATTACAGTTTGCTCCTCATTTTGGAAGAGACACTGCTTTTCGCTGTGTGGGAATTATTGCTTCAATCATCTCTGTACAGCACTGTGAGGCAGGTTTCATTCTGTACCTTTTGTAGGGGGTGGAAGGTGGAGCCAGGACTCTGCCCAAGCGCGTGACTTAGTGCTTAGTTAATGCTTTGGTGGGTGATTGTGAAGGTAACGGGGTGAGAGCATGGAAAGATTTCAAAGTCTAGGAGTGACAAGCTAAACTGTGGAGGGAGGTGGGAGATTTTCTCTCCTAGACGTTGGTGCAGTCATTGAGGCAGCAGGTACAGAAAAGGGGACCGAATCAGAGACCCCTGGCCTGTGCATCACAGGCCTCCTGTCACTTTCTCTCTCAGTTTCCAACATGAGCTCTTCACGTGGTGTCTTCTGCTTATGTAGATGAACTTTAGAGTCCTGCACTTTGGACAGAATCCCTAGCCCAGGCACTTAACAGTGGAAACTTGGGCAAAATGCTCAAAACTTCTTGGTCTGTACACAGGAATGATAAATATCTGTTGTTGCAGGGTTGTTATGGTCAGTAAAAGAGAAGTGCGCTGGGCGTGGTGGCGCAAAATCCCAGCATTTGAGAGGCTGAAGCAGGGAGAATACCACAAGTTCAAGGCCAGCCTGAGCTATATGGCGAGACTGACTCAAAAAAAAAAAAAAAAAAAAAAAAAGGTGGCAAGGGTTTACTCAGCCAGGCACTGTGGCCTGCACCAGTACTTCTAGCTACTTGGGAGGCTGAGGTAGGTGGACTACCTGGGCCCAAGAGTTTAAGACCAGCTGGGACAACTTGAGATAATGAGACCTGG
>NW_022900945.1:51383753-51388956 GCF_012274545.1 Fukomys damarensis | reverse complement strand
ACAAAAAAAAAAAAAAAAAAAAAAAAGAGATGTGAGCTATAAAGCGTAGTCAGCACTCACTGAGCTTAATTAACACAGATTGTTATTTTTAAACTTCAGTGCACAGTGTGGCGCTGTTGATACCATATTCGCCTTCTGGGTATTCGCAGGCCTGAGGGCCACGTAGTTGAGGGACCGAAATAGCATGCAGGGACTCCAGTGTATAATACATCCATAACCATCACTCAGGTCTCAGGCCCTCAGTGACCCCACAGTGCACAGTGACATTGTAAGATCACACACTGTGCAGTCTTCTGATTCCTGGCCGTCTAGTTCTACAGCAAGGCACACAGCATTGTCACAACCTACAGCACAGCGACCTGGGGAAAAGAAATGTTCTTTAAAGACCCTCCTGCCTTGGGCAAGGCCTGGTTTAAACTAAGAACCTATCTTTCATAAATTCCTTTGTGAGTTTCTTATGCTATTAAGGCCCCTCGGGGGAAACACTGATCATCTAAGAGGGACAGGAAGACATTTTGCCATTCCAAAGTAACTTCTAAGTAAAATGTCGATAAACAATGTAATCACCTACCTCATTGTTAGAACCCTATGAGTTACTCTTATGTGCATAAAAGAGGCACCCAGACTCTAGCAGATGCCTTTGTGGAGGCACCTATTTCACAATAAATCCCATCTATATTTTCACACAAAGGACCGAGGACCAAAGAGGAGAGGCTGGGGCAGGTTCCTTGCTGCACTGGGACCCGGCTTCCCAGGGATACTCGGTCACGCTCCTCTGGCGACGCCCGCCCCCTCCCACTGTCCTGTTTCCGGTATGCTCATCTGCTGACTCCTGTCAGTGCTTCTGCTTGCCCAGGATGTGTGCCCCAGCCTGCCGCATAACCCTGGCTAGATCTCATCCCATTCCCTGTCTTCCGAGGGCTTCCCTGCAGATACCTCCAGTGAAGCCTCTTCATGCGATGCACTAATAATGCAAACTGATGATGGGTATGTTCTGGTAGATAATATCAACCTCCATGTCAGGGAAGGCCTCATGCATCTTCTTGGTATTAAAAGCAACTTCTGCTCCCTGAATTTTCCTCCTTAGTGAAATCTACCTTTATCTCCTAGTTTCTTAGCCCAGAAGCTCCTCCTCTTGCTTTCTCCAAATGCCTACATTGCCAAATCTTATTCAATCTGCCTTCTATAATTCCCTCAGATCTGCCATTTAATCTCTGTCCCCTTCCATCACTGCCCTAGCTGAGGCCAGTGTCAGACTCAGATCCAAGTCACAAGTTCCATGGAAGACTTTTTTCTAGAAGCAGGCCTGATGATACGAGGATTTTTCAAGACTCTGTGAATTGCTTTTTGCTTGATTTTCTTTCATCCGAAAGCACAGAACTACTTATGTACCTGGATAGTTAGATTTTGATATCGGCATTAGAAAATTGGGTACTAGTTTGCTTCAGTTTCTCAAAGTAACACAAATATTCCAAATGTTTTCTCCTTAGGCTTTGGAAGTCTGTCCTTCACAGGTTAGTGGCAGGAATGTCAAATTTGTCCTCTTATCAAAAAGGTATAAATGCTGTCACTAAATTTCCTGGGGCAGTTTGGGAATCCTGAAGGTTCCGGAGAATTCCTCAGAGACTCAGCCAATCATGGTGAGAATTAGATTCTGTTGTCCTGGCCCTGGGGGCCAAATCTCCAAGATGGCTGCTGATAGGTAAGGCAGCAATATCCTGCCACGCCCGGCTTCAGGCTGAGGGGACTGGGTCAGCTGTGCCACACTTCCTCAGAAGTCAGGGTGGGTATCCCCCTGTTGTTTTCTTTCCCTGTCGGAGGGGAGAGAGTCAGTGGGACTAATTGGTGACTCTGGAACGCTTTCATGGTCGAAGCCCAGAGCCTCTGTTGTGTGTCTGCCCTGGAAAGCAGAATATGAGGCAGACACGGCCCTGTCTTTAAGAGCCATCTTTGACAGGAAATAAAAGAATAAGTGGGGAGGGCTTCCATGGTCCCATAGCAGCCCAGAGAGGCCAGGCCTTGGATTGCCCAGTGTTCCACCTTCTCTCTTTTTGCCCTTCTGGCTCTGTGTTTGGTGAGCACTTCTCTGTCAGCAGGAGGGGCAGAAGTGGCTAGAAAGTGAAGAGAAGAGTGAAGGCAGGACATAGCCATTTTCACTGAGCTAGGGACAATCCAGCTGCCTTTTCCATGACATGTGCAGGCTGTCCTCAAACCCCAGTCCCACGCAGGTCGTGGATATTGTTGGTGTTTGAAGTTGGTTGGCATTTTGCATTTGAATCTGCCTTAGTTTCGACTCAGTTCATGTTGTATGATCTCTGGGGTCAAATGCTCTGACATGGAAAAATCTACCTGCTCAGGGGTAAGCAGGGGTCTACTTAGCTCTGAAACACTGCAAAGGTATTTATCCACCATTAATAGCAAATTTCAATGAGATGCTGGGTGCAAAGGTGCTGTCCCTATATAGCTCTATGTTATTGCCACTTTTGCAAATAATTGAATACAGATTCCAAGGACCCCTTGTCCATTATGAGTCTGAGTGCCCAGGGACCTATATTGGCTTTCAAGCGTTATGCATTAGTCCATTCCCTGCTGCTATAACAAAATACTGGAGGCTGGGCCCTTTAGAAAGCTGTTTATTTGGTTCACAATTCTGATAGCCAGGGGCCCATACAGCACAGTACTTCTGTCCTGGAGAGGGGTTCCCGGCTGTCAAATATGGCGGAGAAATGCCAGTGTGTAAGAGGAAAAGCGTGTGGAGTGCTCTTGCTTTTATAACAACCGGCTCTTGCTAGAACTGATTCCATAAGACTAACATCGATCTCTTCCCAGGGTGATGTTCCCCTGAGCTACTCACCCTGCGCTAGGCTCCATTTCCTGAAGGTTCTACTACTTTTTCAACATGGCACCCTGGGGGCCACGTACACTTTTGTGGTGGTGACACAACTTTCAGCACACATGAAACTTTCAGGGGACATAGCTTAGACCATACCCCAATCCTAGCTGGCCAAAAATACCACAACAAAATACCATAGCTTGCTTTATTTTGTGAGACAGGGTCTCACTGCGGAGTCCAGGCTGGCCTTGAGCTCCACTATGTAGCCCAGGCTGGCCTAAAACTTGTGGTGATCCTCCTACCTCAGCCTCCCAAGTGCTGGGATTACAGGTGTGCCCCACCATGCCCCGCTTACCACAGCTTTAGTAACAAACATTTTCTCGCCATTCTGGAGGTTAGAAGTCCAACATCAAAGTCCTGGCTTGTTCACATGCTCCTCCCTGTGCACTAATCCTTCCCTCCTTTTTATAAAGGCCCCAGTCATTCTGTATTAGGCCCCACCCTGATGGTTCAGTTTCAGTTTAATCACCTCTTAACCCTATCTCCAAATACAGTTGAATTCTGAGGAACAATAGGGCAGGGCCTCAACATATTAATGGGGGTGAGTGGGCATGATTCAGCCCATAACAGCCTGTTCTGACAATCCCTCAGACTACAACTGAAAACAGGAAACCCCTGGCTGGGGATTTAACTCATTGTTTCTGTTGCCTGCTTTGTAAGCACAAGGGCCGAAGTTCAATCCTGGTGCCAGAAAGAAAGGGGAGGGAGAGGGAGAGAGAGAGGGAGAGGGAGAGAGAGAAAAAGAAAGAAAACAAAACAGGAAAACCCTGGAGTGGCCACAATCCTCTGTCCTTTCCCTTCTGCTCTCTTTTGAAGAGTAAAAACTCTTCAAAAGTATTTCTGCTTCATTTCTACTCCCCTCTGTGAATTCTCACGCATCAGTGAATTGAGACAAACACTCTTGCTGGCCCTTTCTGGGTGCAGTTAAGGTATGCCTGTAGTGTGCAAGATCTTGTCTCCCCCGGCCAGACAGGCTAGTCCTTCACTTCTCTCATCTGATGAGGAATTCCTTCCTGAGCCAACCTCAGGCTGGACTCACAGCTTCTGGGGCAAGATGCTACAGGGGAGAGGGACAAGTCTTCAGTGCCACCCAAGACTTTGAATTCAGAGCCTTGGGCCACACAACCGTACAAATACCTACAACACAGACCCTAGCTGCATCCCAGGGTACCTTCTAGGAGGTATCGAGGTATACACAAGAGCAGGGAACGTATTCGCCACCCAACTTTTAGCTCTCAGAAAGTGGCCTGGGTTACAGGTCATGCATCTTGCCACAGCACGAACATGCTCAGGCTCCAACTGAGAACTCGCAGAATCATGGACCTGACACCAGAACCCTGCTTGACTTCCGGCCGAGCCTATCGGTAAGTACCCGGGGAATTATTTGGCCATGCTGTGTTGGGATTATAGAGACGGGTAACCACCATCTCCTGGCAAGATCCGGAAGAGAAAGCTGACAGCAATCCATGCCAGGAATGCCGAGAATGAAAAGCGCCTCAGGCGCCCGTGCGAGCTCTAACAAAACACAGGGAGTCGATGAAGGGCACCACACGTTAAAGCAGGGTTACCCAGGTAGCACGGGAAACCGAGCCCCAAATTCCAAACACTCACAGAACCAGGACTGCGGGAGGGAGGCTAGGTATTTCCCTCAAAAGAGCACGACTCCAGTCTCCTGTTAAGTCATTTAGGCAGGTTAAGGGACAGACGACACGACCGGCAGACAAGAGGCAGAGCGCTCGCTCTTCCCAGGGAAAAACAACTCGGTTCAACTATTGCACTTCGCAGACAAGACTGAAGCACCCCCGAGTGACACAGGCAGACTTCAGGTCCCTCCCGCTTCAGTCCTCCTCCAGATCGGCCTCGCCCTGCTCAGGCCAGACTAAGGGCCCTGGTGAGAGGGTCCTGCTCCAGAACCCTGCCCCACCCTCCGCTGCTGCCACTCCCGGGAGGCGGCCGAACTGGGAACACAAAGGGCGCCCAGAGCTGTGGCTGTGCTAGTGGCCACCACCGCCGCCAAAGAGCAAGACCCAAGCATAGCAGCGGTGAGCTCGCCGCCCCACAGGAGCTCAGCGAGGCGGAAGCGGGGCAGGACAGCCAGGGACTCGTAACCCTCCACCTCTCCCGGAAGCCCAGCCGAGGCTTTCCGGCCCGGACGGTCCCTCACCCAGCCCCGGGAGCGCCGTCCGGGGAGCGGAAGACGAGAGGTACAGCTCTTCCCAGGGAGCGCCGTGGGTGGCTCTGAAAAGAGCCTTTGTGTACGGGTGGCCCGGCCGGGACGTGGAACGGAGCTCGCGCTACTTAGGCCCGCTC
>NW_022900945.1:51376864-51382287 GCF_012274545.1 Fukomys damarensis | reverse complement strand
GCGCAGCAGGCGGTGCACCCGGCCCACCGGGAACTGCAGCCCGGCGCGAGAGGACCGCGACTTGGCCTTAGCGCGAGCCTTGCCTCCTTGCTTGCCACGGCCAGACATCACGGCGACGACGCTTCGCACACACCGCTACCGCCCGACTACCGGGAAAACCGTCGCAGGCACCGCCGCCTCACCCCTTTAGCCACAGCTGCGCAGCAGGCGGTGCACCCGGCCCACCGGGAACTGCAGCCCGGCGCGGGAGGACCGCGACTTGGCCTTAGCGCGAGCCTTGCCTCCTTGCTTGCCACGGCCAGACATCACGGCGACGACGCTTCGCACACACCGCTACCGCCCGACTACCGGGAAAACCGTCGCAGGCACCGCCGCCTCACCCCTTTATAGCCACAGCGCGGATTGTCCTCCGAGCACGCTCATTGGTTAAGACCTCGGGGCCAATAGGACAGCTCAGCCGGATTCTACTCGTTTGCATAATCTCGTCCCCCTCGCCTCCGCGCCGCTCAACGCTCGCGAATCGTGGCGCCGCGCCTTCCGAACCTTCATTTGCATGTAGCCTCTATAAGTACGCCGGCGGCTCGGGTGCACCCGGGTGCTTCCGGCGCGCGCGGTGCCCGTCTTTCTACTTGTTGACGTTTCCTCCTTGTCCTTTTCGTTATGCCCGAGCCCGCCAAGTCCGCTCCGGCTCCCAAGAAGGGATCCAAAAAGGCCGTCACCAAAGCCCCTCGCGCGCGGTGCCCGTCTTTCTACTTGTTGACGTTTCCTCCTTGTCCTTTTCGTTATGCCCGAGTCCAAGTCCGCTCCGGTTTCAAAAAGGCTGTCAGAAAAGTGGAGTATGAGACCCCATGTCCTGCATAATTTCACCTCCCAAAATCTCTCTGATCTCACTTGCAAATCTTGCTCACTACCCCCTTGCTCGTCCCAGTGTTTGGCCAGGTCTAGTGCTTGTTACACCTGAACTCAACTCTTTTATTAGAGTTTTCTACCCTACCCATGAACCTGACAGCTCCCGATGTTACGCTGTTCAGATTGTTCCTTAAATACTAACGGATCAGACCTGCCATTCACTCTCCAGTTCATAACCTGCTGGATGGCCCTTGTCATCTCGACGTTACGAAGTTGATTACTTTCACTTACACACCAAGCGGGTTTTCTATTCTGCGTACTGTTGCAGCCCTTGCATGGCTTACGTCAGTATGCAAAGTGGGATTTTAAAATCAACCTTTACTGCGGGGAATGATACAAATACTTAACATTGGGGCGAGAACAAGCGTCGGTTTTGCTTTCACAAGTATAAGCATACATGTCGGTGAGACAGCAATGATTGCTGAGTGCTGTAGTTACACGGAGTCACTCCCTCCCCTCCTTTAGTTTAGGGTTAGCTGTTTTCTGTCATCCTGCCGGCGTCTTGTCTCCAGACTCAAAAGTTGACCTCTGTATCCTCCACATACAACTTGGTTTTTAACAAAATTCCTGTGGGTCCCTCTTAACATAATGTTCCCATTCGGTGTACTAAAATGTTCTGTTTTCCTTCTTCCTTGTCCATGCGGTCACTGCAATTTTCAGGCTTTAACAATCTGTCTCGGGCCAGGGATTTAGCTCAGTGGTTCTGCTGCCTGCCTTGAAAGGGCAAAGCCCCAATTTCAATCCTTGGTACCAAAAAACAAGAAACAAGAAAACCCCCAAACAATCTGCCTTATTGCTCAGGAGCACCATGTAGGACTTGCAGAAAGGCTGGAAGAGTTTCCAGGGACTACATTTTTGGAAAGTTAAGCTGTTTTGTGGGGATTTTTGTGTGTGTTGTTGTGTAGTTTCATTTTTGTAATGAAATAAGACGGAACTTGTAAATAATCAGGAAATAAGTAATAGTTTCATTTGGGCTGGATAGACAAGTAATATGTCAAAGTAGAAAGAAGTATTTGGGATTTTATGTAGCCACCTAAGAAAAAAGTGAGCAAAGGAGATAAAGCCAGCCCATTGTGACACAATTAAGAATTAAACCAGCCCATTGTGACACAGTTTAACAGCTGTATCTATAAAGGTACAGTTACAGTTAGTCCTTCCTATTCTGTTCTCACTTGGGGTTTTTTTTTTTTTTTAAACAACTGAAATTTAAACTCCTGATAAAAGTATAAAGTTCTAAGGCCTGGTGTGGTGGCACAGGCCTATAATCCCAGCACTTGGGATGCTAAAGCAGGATTGCTGCAAGGTCAAGGACAATTTGAGCTGTATAGTGACTTCAACTCTAGCCTAACTACATAGCAAGATCCTGTCTCAAAACAAAAAAGTACAACTATCCAGGTGTAGTGTAATCCCAGGCAGGGGAGTTTTGGGTCTTGGTCAAATAGTGATTTTAGCTGAAGGTTTAGCTCAGTAGTAGAGCACTGATGACATCCATTATTTCAAAGCTCAAGGCCTTTGGTTTGATTTCAGCACTGCCAAATAAAATTAAATACAGAAATTCAATTTTTAAAAAAGAAAAGAAAGATAGTGATTTTACCACTTGGATCACCTCTATTGTCCGGTATCTACCCTGTTTCACTCCTATGAGGCCTTTCAATACTAAAGATCTAAGGTCATCCTTCTTTTTTTTTTTTTTTTTTTTTTATCCTGGGAGATTATTTGTGATTCCTGAAATATTTTAAGATTCAAACTAAGTAAGAGTGGGGCAGACAAACTGGCCTAACTGGAAGTCTGAAGTGACTCCGGTGGCTCAGCTCTGACCCCCACACCTGCTTTCCAGGAAATGTGGCAGCTGCGACAGGAACAGAGTTAGAAAAATGAATGCTACAAAAGTAGTCAATAATATGATTTATAGGACTATCATGTAAATTATACTTCATGACCGACACCGAAGAAGAAAGTTTAGACAAGGTGAAAGGCTCGCTCCCCCTGGTCTGCCATTGCTGGGAGCCTGTCACATGGACAACTGCAGCAACCCACTTAAATATAAATGGCTGCTTGGATTCCCTTCCATGCCCCAACCCCGACCTCCCCCCAGTACTGTATTCTATTTTAACAGCCCCACTCCCTACCCAGCTGTTCAAAGCCAAGAACCTAGGGGCTTCATTCTCCGAAAATCCATTCTTCTGCAAGGCCAGTCATTTCTAACTCCAAGACAGAATCCCAATACAATGCTGTTGTTTCTTTTATGACAGTGGAACTCCAACAGAGCACATCTGCCACCACCTCAGTCACCTGGAGGATTCCTTAACATGGATGACTGTGGCGAGGGAACCCTCACTGTTTACTGAGCCCTGGTGATGCAGTGCTGGTGATGCTGCAGAGTCCCTGCTCTCACCCAAAACACTGCAACAGGCTCCTACAGATTCTTCCTTCCCACCCTGGCCAGCCTGGCACTGATAATGAGCAGAGATTTTTTTGTTTGTTTTTTGAGACAGGGTCTCATTATGTAGTTGAGACTGCCCTGGAACTCACTATGTAGCCCAGGCTGGGATCACAGCGATCCTCCTGCCTCAGCCTCCCGAGTGCTGGGATTACAGGCGTGCACCATCACACCCAGCTGGGCAGAGATTTTTAAAGTGAATGTGGTCGTGTCCTTTCAATTCCTGCCTAACAGGGCAAGGGCCCCCAAGCACACACAATGAGCACAAGCCAATCATCCTCCTTGTGCCATGTTGGCCTTTTTCCTCAAGGATTCCAAGTTCTGCATTCAGAAACCCAGCTTTTTTTATTCCACTGTAGAACAGATTCCCAGCTGACCAGCTTAAAGTGAGAGGTGAACCCTCTTACCATGTAACTACCTTAGGTATGGTTTTACAGTATTTCCAGGAAAAGACAGCACTAATGTTACCAGTTGATTTCCAGCCATCAAAACCAAGTTTATCTCCCCCTTGCTGGGAAATCTCCATCTTCATGAAAGGAGGGAGAGTTTGTGGCCCAAGGGTACACACACAAGGCCTTTCTTTTGCCAAATCACATCAAGAACCGTCTCTCACTTCTGACTTTAAAAGTCTCCCTAAAGTGGCCAACAGGAATCCAACTTATAATGCACCTGCCTCAGCCTCCCTCGGTGCTGGAAGGACAGGAGAAATGATTTGGCATTGAAACAGGCACTGAACCCTGGGTTTTGGCACTGAGCTCTATCTCCATCCCTTCCCACATTAAAAAACTGAATTTAGACACAAGGTTTGCCAAATTGCCCTGACTGAACTCAAATTTAGGATAACTTGGCTCTTTTGAGACAGGGTGTCCCCACGTAGTTCAGGTTGACCTTGAATTCACTATGTACTTCCAGGCTGGCTGGAACACAGGGGCGATCCTTCTGCCTCAGCCTCCCCAGTGCGGTGATCACCGGCATGCACCAGGGTGAGGGAATAGACTAAGTTAGGATCCTCCTGCTTAGCCTCCCGGGATGCTGGATTGGGGTTAGAGGTGCACCAGTTTGACCGGCTGAATGATTTCTCCACACAACTCAAGAATACTCAGATCAAAAAAAAAAAAAAAAAAAAAAAAAAAAAAAAAGTAGCGACACCACCAGTTTTAATACCGGAGAATAGCAACTTGTGCCCTTGTGAATGCACTTTTCGTGTCCCTCACAGGTCAGCTTCGCAGTATCCACCGCCTCTCGAGAGGTAAGAATGAAGCTAGGCACAGTTTCTCTTCAGGGTACATGAACGGGCCGAGTCAGCGCCAGATAAAAACGATCTGGCCACCTCGGTCAGTGCAACCAAAGGCCTCACTACGCGGTTATCGGAAGTGTTCGGTCTCCCCAATGGGCAGGAAAGGACGACAGGACAGCTAAGGTTTATCTGCAGATAAACCTTGGCCGGTCAACACTGGGACAGCTTCTTTCAACTGATGAGTTGGGTGGCTCTGAAAAGAGCCTTTGGAGAAGGCAGCCGAGGAGCCCCGGGGGCGGGCGGCACTCATTTGGAGCTGGTGTACTTGGTGACGGCCTTGGTGCCCTCGGACACGGCGTGCTTGGCCAGCTCGCCGGGCAGCAGCAGGCGCACGGCCGTCTGGATCTCGCGGGACGTGATGGTCGAGCGCTTGTTGTAATGCGCCAGGCGGGACGCCTCGCCGGCGATGCGCTCGAAGATGTCGTTGACGAAGGAGTTCATGATGCCCATGGCCTTGGACGAGATGCCGGTGTCGGGGTGGACCTGCTTCAGCACCTTGTACACGTAGATGGAGTAGCTCTCCTTGCGGCTGCGCTTGCGTTTCTTGCCGTCCTTCTTCGGGGCTTTGGTGACGGCCTTTTTGGATCCCTTCTTGGGAGCCGGAGCGGACTTGGCGGGCTCGGGCATAACGAAAAGGACAAGGAGGAAACGTCAACAAGTAGAAAGACGGGCACCGCGCGCGCCGGAAGCACCCGGGTGCACCCGAGCCGCCGGCGTACTTATAGAGGCTACATGCAAATGAAGGTTCGGAAGGCGCGGCGCCACGATTCGCGAGCG
>NW_022900945.1:51375947-51376410 GCF_012274545.1 Fukomys damarensis | reverse complement strand
CAACGACGAGGAGCTCAACAAGCTGCTGGGCAAAGTCACCATCGCCCAGGGCGGCGTCCTGCCCAACATCCAGGCGGTGCTGCTCCCGAAGAAGACGGAGAGCCACCACAAGGCGAAGGGCAAGTGAGGCCCGCGGCCGGAGGCCCCCGCCGCGCAGCGCGCGTCCCGGATGCAGGGGCGCTTGTGAAATCAAAGTCTCTTTTCAGAGCCCCCCACCTTCTCACGTAAAGAGTTGTCAGAGTAGCCGGTGTTCCTCTTCGTCGCGCCCGCCTGCCCCCGTCGGGTCTCGACCTCCCCCCTCCCCCTGCTGCGGACCGCGGGTCTCGGTTGTCGCGGGCAACGAACCCTAAGAGGTCGCGTCCCTGGGCGGTACCGAGCGCTGCTCGCCCCGCCCCGCCCCCGCGAGCCTCGGCTGTCTTGCCCCGGAGGAGGCGGAGTGTAGCATCTCTTCCCATATGGAAGG
>NW_022900945.1:51359587-51374813 GCF_012274545.1 Fukomys damarensis | reverse complement strand
GACCCCTTCTCAGGACTTGTGGTCAGCAGGGATTTTTTAGGTTGGGCTGTTCGGGCCTGAACTGGCCTAGCTTTTGTTCCCAGTCCAGAGCTCCGGACGATTGCTGTACCATTGAGCAGCTTTCATCCCCGGGTCCTCCTCAGATCCAGTTCGGCCGCCTCCCGGGAGTGGCAGCAGCGGAGGGTGGGGCAGGGTTCTGGAGCAGGACCTTCTCAGGACTTGTGGTCAGCAGGGATTTTTTAGGTTGGGCTGTTCGGGCCTGAACTGGCCTAGCTTTTGTTCCCAGTCCAGAGCTCCGGACGATTGCTGTACCATTGAGCAGCTTTCATCCCCGGGTGGCCTCCTCAGACTTTGGGGCTATAGGATGAGCTGTGGGAATAAGTCGATGCTTTGCCTGTCTGGCTTCTGCAGGGAGAGTTAGGATTCCTGGCCGCTTTTACTAGTTGCATGTTCGCCTCAATTTCTCCCAAGTCAGTGCTCTATGAATGCGTGATCTAATTCGCATTACTTGAAGGGTTCCTATTGCAGATACACAAGGATATTTATTTGAGCTGTTCTCCAGGAACGGGATTTTGCTCTGAAGGCTGTGATGTGGGTGTGTATTCTCGGACATATTTAGGAAATTGCACATTTAAAGGGCAGAATAGGGGTCTCGACTTCGAGTTTTGGGTAAAGTAGACCAAATGAGAATATGAGTCCCCCGGGTTGAATAGGTGAACTTCCCTCAGTAGGAAATGCATCTTCAGCCAGGTTTCCCCGGGGCTGGCGTTGTTGGCAGGGCTTGCAGACCCCAGCCCATGTCGGACTCAGATGGCTGTGCACATCTCAGATGACATTGCTTCTCAGTCTTCCCTATTTGCACCCTGAAGAGAACAGAACTTTTTTGTTATGGAAGGAATCAGTAAGTGACACAGGCAGCAGAATGGAAGTTAAACAAACAAATTTACTCATCAACAAGGGTTGATCGCACATAAGCCGTGCCTAGATGGTTGGTGCACTGGGTTACAACTCCTTTTATAGGGTTTCACAGCCTTGACTTTTGGGTGGTTACATTTCATTCTCACAGTTCAAATCACGGTCACAGGATAGTTAACTTTCAACGCAGACATAACAGTTCTTTGCAGCTGGGGAGTTTACCTTTAAGATTTGCCTCGTTATCTAATCTAGTCCATAGGAACGGGGTGTCACAATGTTAGCAATGGGTTCTTTCATCTAGATGCTCTTTGGATCATGTGGCTCCAGTCTCCTTGGAGCTCAAGGTCTTGATGTGCCCTGTTATCGAAAGGTCAGACCAAATGGCTCATCAGCAATTAGTGCCTTTGGTCCTATTAGTTCTGAGCAAAACAAACTGCTGTTAGGGACAGCAGAAGCCATTTTACACTGTAACACTTCATAGGTTTTTGCTATTTATAAAAGTTTTCCCTATCAGTTTCAGCACAGGTGACAGGTTGAAAACATTCGTTACTGTCATTGAGATGTCACACGTGGAGAAGGAACCAGAATAAACTTAGTTTTGCAGCCATTTGGTCTCAAGTATGTCAGGAAGGAGAGAAATAGGTCGGCACTGTGGCCTTTCTTTCCTTAGATTGTCATATTTTTGTGTTTCTGCCTAGGCCCTGGGCCTGTAATACAGGGTGTGCACTGTGCACTTTGAGAGCTGGTGGGCGAGCTGGAATCTCAGGCCCAGCGATGGAGGAGCAGGTCCCGGAAGCTGGGGGTGTTGGTGTTAGCCCTCTCTGCCCTCTGCCTGCCAGAACATGGTGAGCTTAAATTCACCAATCTGAGTCCATTCACCAATCTGAGTCCTCTAAATTCCAGAAAATGTCATAGCATCATTGATATCCGGTTGGGAAGAGGGTGACATTTGTGTTCTGTGGCTGTACAGGCTGCACTCACAGCAGTCTTTCAAATCTTCCTATTTGTTTGGCAGATGGGCCTAGATTGAGTCCATCAATACCTGATCATTTAAAATGCGTGTTTTGACATTTTAAATTTTCTGTATTTAAATCACTCTCTACTAACAAAGGAGAGTTAAAGGGTAAAAGTAATCTGGGTACTTCCTCCTCTCGGAGCTGCCACAGGAATTCTCACCCTCTTTGACATGGGTTGTCAACAGGAATGGGTGGGAAAGGACCTCTTGCATATCCAGGCTTCTTTCTGGCCCAAAGAGCACACTGGCCCAGAAGAGTTTAAAGATTCTATTAGCTTTTACCTGCTAATCCGTAATGGCAGTCCCTGGGCTGGGAAGACACACTTCTTTTTGCAGTGCTGGGATGAGTGATGCTATGGATGTTGCTGAATGGGCATCTTAGGAAAGACACTAGTCACCGGGAGAAACCAAGGAAGGCCCACGACAGTTGCAGGTGCATCCACCTGAACACCCATCTTGTCTGTGTGCCTGAACTCAAGCGCTGTGTATGACCCTCAAAGTTTCCCAGTTAACTCCTGCCTACTGGGGACTTTCAGGAAAAGGCCCAATCCTCCTGAATCCAGATCCCTAGGTGGCTGAGTAGGACCCTGACAAATACTCAGGGAAGATTTTCACATTGTGCCACTCTGAGCCTCTGGTAGTATGGAAATATTACAATATTGACTCTTTGATCCTTGAAAAAGGAAGAAAGTAAGGTTTTCAAGCAATGACACTGTTCATGATAATTCTGCCTTTGGTGGTGGGACAGGTGTGTGTGTGTGTGTGTGTGTGTGTGTGTGTGTGTGTGTGTGTGTGTGTGTGTGTGTGTAGAGGAAAACCATGTTGTAAAATATGGCCCTGTTGATATCACCTTTGCTTCTTTGGAAGAGGACTTGTCCTTTGGCTTCACTGTTTCTCCTGGTCATCATTTTACTTCCCCAGGCCCTGATTTAGTCTTTTCACGGCCTTCTCTTCGTCACTATTCTTGGTTTTCCCCATGCTGGCCTTGGCCATCTTTCCTCCCTGCAACAAAAGATCATTGACCATCTGCTTTCCATATTTCCACCTCTGTTAGGTGCTCCTAAGTTAGTTCCTTTTGCTAAGAGCCAATCCCGAGTGCTTCACCAGTCTTTCTCACCGCTTAGTGGGCAGGTCCTTCAGGATGTGATAGGCAGTTCCGACTCACCTCTGAAGCTGTACACATCATCTTGCTTCCCAGGCCTATTTGTTCCCATCAGTATCTTCCATTTGCAGCTGGATACCTACAGTCCCCTTAGCTGTTCGGATTAGAAGTTCCTTCTTTTTGTCCTTTGTCCCAAACTGTGCTTTCTTTCCATCCATCTATGACTCCTGTCTTCATCTGTACCTTCACCGGCTGTGGTGTACCACGTTAAATGTACAGACTGGTCTCTGTACCTCTCTAATGGCTATCTTTTTAAAATACGCTGCTGTGTGTGAGGGTGCATGCCTATAATCCCTGCACTTGGGTATGCTGAGGCAGGAGGATTAGCTCAAGTCAAGGCCAGCTTAGACTACACAGTGAGACTCTGCCTCAGAAAAATAAAAAAAAAAAAACACCTAAAAACCAAAACAAAACTGTCACTCTCATGCTTAAAACTTTTCACCACCTTCTCATTTCTTTCAGAAGGAAATTCACTTTCCTTTCTTGAAAGTCCAGAGTGGTGGATGTAGATCACTAGGAAGGACTCGGGAGCCAGACAAACCCCAGTTTGAATCCTGGCCTTGTCCTAAGATCAAGTATATGAGTACAGGAAGTAAATTAATTTCTTTCTTTTCTTTTTTTTTTTTTTGTTAAGGAAGTAAATTTCTACAGGCCTTTTCCCATTTGTAAAATGGGCACAGTAGTAAATTGCCCATAATTTTGTTGGAAAAAATGAAAATGACAGATAGTATAAATTGTCTAACTCAGTGTTGAGTCTAGAATAAGCTTTCAATTAATTTTATGACTAGTTATTAACCTTCCAATAGTCATTAATTTAAAACATCCCAGTAAAATTTTTTGTGATATACATCTAGTTCCTGTGTTTCCTGGAGCCTACCCAAATTTCAGATGCTCTTCCTACAGGACAAGCACGTTCCAGTCCTAGGCAACACTTGCTTTACTTAAGTAGTCAGTGTCTTCTGTCTGGAATGTTCCTGCCTCCTTTGTGATTCTGAGAGCCTCTTCTCGTCCTGCAAGATTCAGCCCCAGAAGCCTCCCTGCTTCCTTCTCCACTTTGCCTGGCTTTTTGAGTCCTCCTCCTTCCCTCTACCTTTCTATCTGGAGATCCCTTCCGTCCCCTGACCTCAGCATCAGGCTGGTAAGAAGTCGCAGGTACAATTTGTATCTGTCCGTCTCCGTGGCATTAGCATCCAAGAAGTGCCAGGCACACCACAGGTGCCCAGAAATGCTTGTTGAAATGAATTTACTTCATCTGCTACTCTGCCTTATGGAAGGAAGCTGGGCGCCAAACGCCCCATCTTTTGAAGTCCTTGTAGTTACAGACCGGGAGCAGGCCTGGGCTAGTCCTCTTGGAACAACTTCTGAGGTCTCCAGGGGTGGCCCAGATACAGACAGTAGGGAACTGCTTATGACCATGGCCTCTGAGAAGCCCAGGTGCCCTTGTCCACAGATGGCCACATTTGGAGCCTTAGCCTGATCCTAGCAGTAGCAACGGAGAGTGAGTTCGCTGGGCGGAGCCCCACTAGCATTTCCAGTCTTGCTGAAGGCAGAGGACCTGGGAGAAGGACCCGTGTTTCTGTCTCCAAACACAGGAAAATCAGCTGTGCTGTCAGGCTTCCTATGGGATGTGGTAAGGCAAACAGCTGGTGGAATTTATCTAAAGAGAGGCAGGAAGAAGAGGGAAGGATGGATGGCAGAAGAGAGAAGGGATGGGAAACAGAAGCTTGAGGACGTCACTCTATGAATTGGGATTTGAGGCCCATTGGGTGTGGTGGGGTAGGGCCAGGCTCCTGACCCTCAACCTGAAAAAGATCCAAAAAGAAAAGATTTGGGTTGCAGTTTCTTCATTGTAAAACAGGATAACAGAGTAAACTGGATCACCATGAGGGTGAAAAATAGTTGCATTTAATATAAAATGGTTAGGATAGAGCCTCACTTGTAATAAATGGATACTGATGACACCATTAATGTTGAAATTATTATTAATGACATCAGTAGGAATTGATGTAAGTCTAAATTACAATCATATCCCTAAAAAATGACACAGAACAACTTGTGAATAATTGTAATTGCACGATGAGCTTCTGCACTGTGTGGTCCAGACAGGGGGACACTGGGGTGTCTGGGTGGCTCGTGGTTCACCTTTCATTCCCAGCCTCATCTGGGGTCAGAATAGCTGCAGGGAAGGGCTGGTTCCTCCGATTGAAAAGGAGAAGAAACTAAGGAGATAATGTGGCCCTCAGAGCCAAAGGATGGCCGAAGTAGAATTAGAGCCAGATGGGTCTGGGGTTTTACTTTTCCTTTTTATTAGAGTCATTGCTTCAGGAAAACCACGCATGTGGTTATTCCATAGCGAGACTAAGGGTGTCTTATTGCAGTTGAGCAGCAGCGGCAGGCAACTGTAGCAGTTGTGGTTGTAGGCAGCAGTGACTGATTTCTGCGGACTCCAAACTTCCCTAGTACCTTACTTTTATGTGCATATTCAGACCCATCTAAAATTGAAAAAAGTTGCACAAAACGATACATATTTTTTTTGTTTGGGATACACTTTGATACTTTCAGTTCTCTTCTGTTTCATGAAAAGAAGATGCTCGTTTACATGTTTTCAGTTAAATTTTTACCACTTGCTAATGGGTTTTAACCCGCAACTGTGAACCACTACAGTCAAGAGAATTACCCAAACCAAATGAGATCATCACTCTGATTAAAACATGCTACTGTCATGTTCAGTAGGAATCCCAGCACCCTCATACCTGGAGACAGATTTTAAGTCTGAAGAAATGGGAACCAGATCTTTGGGCTTTATGAGCACCACTTTGAAGGTGTGCTGTGGTAGGTGGTGAAGAAGGATGCAGATTAAAAGATGAATTCTGGAGCTTTTCTGGTAGGAACATTTGGGTTGGGCCATCTAGTCCAGTCAGAGGAACCAGAAAAATAAAAGAATTATGAGAGAGGACCAGTCCAGAAGGTTGGCCAAGGTCAGTAATGAGAAACGAGCTTGTAGTGGTAGGGACTTTGAGGCCATCTTATTTAGGGTCTTCAATGTTAAATGGGAAGGGAGTAGGCTTTGCTCTGCAAGCTGTAGGAGAAAGAGTAAGAACAGCAGGGGGATTATAGAAGAGGAGGCACAAAATCTAGTATTTGTATGTAGAGATAGTCATAAAATTAATAATCAAAAGAATATAGATTACTGTGTACTAGCTAGTTCAGCAAATACTTGAAAGTGGAATAATGTCAGCGGGAGGCCAGCATGGAGGGCTTAGGTACTTAGTGACCTTTTTGTGAGCTGCTGATGAGGACAGCATTCCAAAGGGCAGACTGCTACCTCCTAGACGAGTTAAATTTACACAGATCACAGGAGCGGGATATTCGATTTCTGTGTTTTCATCTGTTATGTCTTATATCTAGTTGTCTCCCCATTCATAGGTGGAGCTTTTCAGAGGTGGCTGGTTCTAGGGTATGTGATGCTGGGATTAAATTTTACAATGCTGGGATTAAGGTTGTGTGATTACTGAATCAGTCCACTGCTTGGTAGTTCTACATTTGGACAATAGGAAGGTCCATCCTGGGTGTGGGTGGCACCACCCAAAAGGCAGGTAGCCTAGAAGGGATAAAAGGGAGAGGCTTCTGCCTCCTTGCTTGTTGCTGTGTCTGCTGCTTGCTGCTTTGCTGCCTTCTGCCTGCTGTGAACTGTTTCTCCTCTGTGGAGTCCCTCTGCCAGACTACACTGCCTTGAAGCCAGCCATCTAGGAAATGAAACCTCTACACACTGAGCTACAATAAACCTTTTCCTCCTTTAACTTTGGATGTTGGATATTTTGTCTTAGCAATGAGAAAAGTAACTAAGACATCATCCAAAAAAACCTCTCATACTAGTTTATCAGGAAACATGACAAAGAAGGTGGGACATTGGAAACAGTGTTGGACATTCATTACCAGGAAGGATAGATAAAAGGTGGGAGATGCACTCTGTGGTGTACTCTGCAACAATACAAGTTTATAGTGGACACCTGACTCAGTTTGAGGAGCTGTTACAAAATGTCTTAGACAGTAATTTGTAAACAACAGAAATTCATTGCTTGCAGTCATCCATCCATCCATACCCCCCACACACACCCAGGATCAAACTCAGGAAATAATACTGGAGATGAGATATGAAATATCCCCCAGCCATTTCTTTATTTGAAATGGATAAGAGAAAGGCATTTATTAATGCAAAAAATCACATTACTTCGTATTCTGTAATTTTCACATGTCTTGACAAGGTGATTAAAACTAAATATTGCTGTCACATGCCGCTCATTGGAAACATCATTATGTCTTCAACCACCTTACTGGATCTGGCACATGGGGCTTCTGGTTCTTTCCTAAAGTCAAAATGAGAATGAAAGGTAAATGTTTTGAATCGTGCCTGCATGGAGGCAGCCATGACAGCAAATTAAGGACAGGAAAGAAGGCTTTCAGATGTGCTTCCGAGGGGCAAAGACGATGGGATAAGTGTTTCAAGCCAGAATTTACTGTAAAGCATTTTAAAAAATGTAACTATATTTTTTTGATCATGACTTGTACATTTCTATGTAACTATTTTTCTTCCCTGTTCTAATGATGGGGTCAGGAGAGTAAGTCTTGCATCTTTTCCTTGCTGACAGCGCCAGTATTAAAGCACAATGCTTTAAATTTTGCCCACCCAAGTTTTTTGTGGACCCACCCATCTTAAATCCCAATCAGGGGAGATTAGGAAAACTGAAGCAGTATTCTGATACTTTAGGCTGGTCAAAATTAAACTGTACTTCCTGTATCAATGGTAAGCATGTTAATAGGTCTCTCGTTTTACTGAGCGACTACAGGGCCAAACGAGAAAGTCACAGACTTGAATTACATTTCTTGAAGTCTTTTCAAGTATGTTTGCTCAGCTTTTCTAGGATTACATCAAATGTCTCTACATCTGTATCCTCATAGTGCCACCACCGAGAATTGAACATCTCGGGTTCTTCACTAATTTTGAAACCTTTTTTCTGAACACCAGAAGCCCGGGAGTTTCATGGACTCGCCAGCTAAATTGCTAGAAACATCTGAAACTTTCCTAGTACGTTTACTGAGTTGGTTGACGAGTTTTGATTTTGCAAGCTTGAGACAAGCACGCAGATACAAGTGCCCCATGTTAATGAGCCCTTAGGGACCCGGGCCCTCCTGGCTGTTTAAGAGTGGAGAAAGGACTGGAGGTGAACCGTCCAATAATAGACCGGGGGTGGCACTGGCAGCTCTGGACGTCAAATGTAGCACTGCTTTCCCACTGTGCTGCGTAAATTGGATTACACTTCACGGTGGTGGCAACCTAACGACCCAGCGGCAAGACTACTCTCCCTGGGGAACGTGCTCTAAACAAATGCGTAGAAGGCAGCTGTGGCTGTCAGTAAACCAGCTCTCAGGGCCAGCAGCGCTGCAAGAGCCTCCTCCTGACTGGACCCCCCTTCAATTCCCCCAATTTGGATAAAATTCCACAAGCGACTAGCTCTTCCGGCGACTGTGTGGTTGGCCCTAAAAAGGGCCGTTGCGAGTGGGACGCGGAACCAGGCACTTAGCCCCCGAAGCCGTACAGGGTGCGGCCCTGGCGCTTGAGGGCGTACACCACGTCCATGGCGGTGACCGTCTTGCGCTTGGCGTGCTCGGTGTAGGTGACAGCGTCGCGGATGACGTTCTCCAGGAACACCTTCAACACGCCCCGAGTCTCCTCGTAGATGAGGCCGGAGATGCGCTTAACGCCGCCACGGCGGGCGAGACGCCGAATCGCGGGTTTTGTGATACCCTGGATGTTGTCCCGTAGGACCTTGCGGTGACGTTTAGCACCACCTTTACCCAAACCCTTCCCGCCTTTACCTCTGCCAGACATAGCTGCTCTGCTGAGGAAGGACAACCTCTGACCAGGACGACAGCGGCTCCCTGCTAATATGCGCCGGGATCGGACCAATTTGAAGACTGAAAGAGCGCGGGCGGGAAGCGGCCTAGCTGCCCCGCCCCCTCGCTGCTTTTCCTTTCCTTTGTTTCCGTCTCCGCGGCCTTCCAGCTCCCTCTGGCCCCAGCTTCTCCCTCTCTCCCTCTCTTCCTCTTTTTGTTTGTGCTTCTCCTGTTCCTCCACCCCTGCTGTTTTTCAATAGCTGATCCGCCATAGTCTCTGGGAGAATTTAGATCCCAACGCGGCTTCCAGATCCCGCAATCTTTGTCCCTTTGCTTCTCCGGGCTCCTGGAAAGCAGTACATTGAGAATGAAAGGAAAGGTTTGGTGGAAGGAAGCTGGAGGAAGAGCAAATGGGCCGGAGAGAACGTCCGCGCCGAATCTAATAGACCGGAGAATTCCAAACCTGGCTGCAGAAAACTGCAGCAAAAGCAGTGGCTGCTGGGTTACAAGTGGATGCGGGAGGGAGGGAGAAGCTCGCTGCAATTTTTTTAGTATGGTCACTATTTTGTTGGTTACCGTAGGCACAGTATTTCATCTCAGTCAAGTCGGATCCTAGGCAAATTGGTCTCAGAATTCTGCTGTGTCGTGGAGGTCAGTGAACCCCAATGCATGCCACCCGAAGTTTTGTTGAATGTACAGCACGGTGTATAGTGGAGACGTTCTGCAGCCATTTCTACAGATCCTCCAAAATCGATCCTATTGTCAGGCAGGATTCATTGCCCAAACTGTGTCCTGGCCGAGCACTGCCCCCTCCCCTGCTTAGCAAAGTCCGCTGCTTTGGGTTTTGCAAAAGGACCTCTCTTTTTATCGGGAGGGTCACTTTCAGAAACTGCCCCGTGAAACTTTGTTACCGTGAGCATGTTTGTTCCTTTGCTAGGGCTCAATAGAAGAGGCTATGAGAAAATGTGGTTTCTGCATCAGAGGTAGTTTTTTCCTGAAAAGTATTATTTTAAAGAAGTCTTGTTCCATTTTTCCTTTGGCACTAGCTACTTTCTATATGTCGATGAATCCCAGATCTTTGTCCAGTCCTATAGGCTCCAGACGTGTAGATCCATTTGGTGGTTCTTAAGTCATTTAAAACTCAAAGCTCAAAATGTTTAAATTTAAAACTTACAAGGTGTGAGGGGACTGACTCACCCTGGCCCCAAGCATAGTTGTCATCTTTTCAGTGAACAGTACTGCCGTGGGTCACACAGCTACATGTGCAAAGCTACACCCTGGAATTCTCAGTAGATCTCATCTCTGGCTACGTCTGTGTCTGGTATAAACTCAGTACTCATTTACAGAATGAACAGTTCCTGCATTTGACTGCTTTCAAACACTGGTGAGAAAAAACTCAAATTGCAATGATAAAAACAACCGAAAGCCAAAGCAAACAGAAGTGAGAGGGACAGGACCCTCCGTGGAATTCCCTTTTGGAGAGGAGCATGTTATGCCACCCCAAATATGCCACTTTGGGCATAGGAAACGTTTTGAGACAGAGGCATTTGAGTTCCTGAAATTTTTATTTGTCTAAAAGCAGAGACTTCCCAAAGAGCTCAACATTTTAACTCAGTTGTTATAAATCTGGCAACAACCCCAAATTTCTCTTTCTGGAGATAAGAAGTTGGTACCATATGGAACCAGTCATTGTCACAGGACTATCACACCTCCCTTTTCTTCTAAGGGCTATTTATTTTGCTAAAAATAAATCTTTTTCTTTTCCTTTCTCCTTTTCCTCTACTAAGTTGGGTACATAGGACCCCTGCCTGATTCGAACCACCCTTTGGAGACACTCATTTTTGGGGTGTTCCATATGTGTTACAGCTTGTGTCTAGATATCCCCCGAGGCCATTAGGTGGGGCATTTCCAGAGGTGGCGGTGCCTAGAGTAAGTGAGTGATGCTGGACTGAGTATATGTGACTACTAAAGTACTCCACTGACTGCTTTGGCCTCGTTCTGAATGTGAGTAATAGGAAGGTCCACGCTGGGTGTGAGTGCTTCCGGTTAGGGTGTGTAGCCTGGATAGCACGAGCACAAGGAACAGACAGCTGCTATTGCCACTTGTTTCTTCCTTCCTTGTTGCTTTGCTGCCTTCCTGCCCACCATGAACTGTCCTCTGTGATGCCCTTCTGCCATGCCACCCTGCCTTGGAGCCAGCCAACTATGAACTGAAACCTCTACAAAGTGTGAGCTAAATAAACTTTTCCTCTTTTACCTTTGGGTGTCAGGTGTCAGCAATGAAAATAGTAACTAAGACAGTATGTATTGTATCTAGTTGTATAAAAATGCACATATTAAAAATGTTTTCTTTTCTTTTTGTTTTTTGTTTTTTTTGAGACAAAGTCTCACTGTGTAGCCCTGGCTGGCCTTGAACTCGTGAATCCTCCTGCCTCAGCCTCCTGAATGCTGGGGTTACAGGCATGTACCACCATGCCCAGCTTTGCTTTTCTCTCATTGATCTATTTTTGGTTATAGAATGAGTTCTAATAACCTATGAAGGGCCAGGTGTCGTGGTGTGTGCCTGTAATCCCAGCACTCGGGGCAAAGGTAGGAGGATCGCTCCAAGTTTGAGGCCAGCCTGGGCTATATATAGTGAGCTCAGGGCCAGCCTGAACTACAAAGCGAAATCATCTCAAAACAAAACAAAACCCAGGAGCCGTGAAGTTTGAAGAAAAATAATCATTTGTGTATCCATGCCTACAATTCATATAAAAGCAGTTCTTAGAGTATAAAGTTTTTAACATATCTACAATATGTAACCTAGAATATTCCACAAGGATGGCTAGTGAAATAAAACCATTTTTGTACAACTTTGAAATAGAATTTGTTACTTTCTTGTATATTGTAGTGGAGTTATAGTGTAAGGCTATAAATTGTATAAATTTGAAACTGCAGTATTGGTAGTATGTGTTAAAGGTCACTATATTTTGGGGTTTTCGAGTCTCATTCTAGAGATGGTTTCTAGGTTCTATCTGAGCAAAAAAATTATTCAAGACAAGCACAAATGACAGCAAAGTTTTATTAAAAGTAGGAAAAGAGGCTCTGCAGAGTAAGTTTGAGCCAAGTAAAAGTAGGAAAAGAAGTACACCCTACAGCGTGAGGGTGGACCACCATGCAAGAGAGAACATAGTGGCCAAAAACTCAGGGTGGACCGCCTTTTTTGTATCCCCACTCCTCAGGCTGAAGTCAGGTTGAGGACAGCCTGAGGAAAACCTGCTCAAATTCTCACGAGAACTCCACTGCAGGGCTTTGGGGCTGTGTTCCAAGGATCGTGACACCTCCTTTCCCAGCCAGTTTTAGCCACACCTTACCTTCCCATCTCAAGTAGAAAGGAGAATGATGCTAAGTTTTTATCCAATGGCAGAATGTTGAAGGAGTGAATTTATCTCAGAATCGGATGAGGAAAGAAGTTCAAAATCTTATGGCTTCTGTGCTGGGGATTTAGCTCAGCAGTGCCGCCACCTGCCTCACAAACACAAGGTCCTGAGTTCAAACCCCAGTATGTATAAATATATTCCTATGGCTTCTTAGTTTGGTCTGGGCTGCAGTCAAGATGAAAGCAAATCATGCAGAATCCGTGGCCAACCTAGGAGCCAGATTCAAATGGTCTGGGTTTGGAGTACTTATAATCCTGGGAGTACTTGAAGCCAAAAATCCAACACAAACTATCTTCCTGTAACATCTATTTTAACTCACTCCATTACTTTTGTATTAAAAATAAATGCATGTACATTACATACCTATTCATTTATTAACCTTTACTGTTATTTTCCTGTGTGGAAAATTTGAAGCTTCTTATTCAAAGAATAAATTCACCTGCCTGCCCTGCTCCCAGTCCCCTGCCTGTTGCTGCCCCTTCCTAACTACTAAAATTCAAAGTGTAAACCCTTATAATTTCTCATGAAAGTCACTTCAGAAATTTTAATAGAACAAATTCCTTGCTCCCAAAGCTGCAGAAAAGCAGAGATTCTTTTGCATTACAAACCTATTCTGATAAATAGTAGTTTGAAAACTTTCATAGGACTATTTAGAGACCAACTTGGGGACGGAACTGTTATTAAAGGTGATTTCTGAGGCAACTGTGCACCAGAAGTTGTTTTTGTTTATTTATTTATTTTTTGGTACCGGGGATTGAATTTGGGCCCTTGCGCTTGTGAGGGCCAAATCCCCGGCCCCCAGAAGTTTTTGTATTCTGACAAATGTTACCTTTAGCCACTGAAAGTTTACTACTTTGGTTGATAATTTTATTTAAATTGCTTCCCTGAGTAAATATTTAAATTGACATCTCTGTTTTCTGAGCACAGATTCTTATATTTTTTTTTAAAAAATTAAATCAGAGGGAAAACTCTTAGCATTTTTTCTCCTCTTTCTGTCTTCCTTCCTTCCTTCCTTTCCTTCCTTCTTTCTTTTTCTGATACTGGGAATGGAACCCAGGACCTTGAACTTGCCGGGCAGGAATTTTCTTATCATTTATGTCATACAAGTGAAATCCTATCTTGGATCCTCTGTTTATCCTCAGTTTCCTCCTATCCTCAGGGGATACGTTCTAAGATGCCTCGTCAGTGCCTCAAACGACAAACAATACTGTAACCAAGAGAAACAGTGCGATGGTTTTTACCATACACCGTGTATACTTAGGGTAAAGTTTAATTTATAAGTTAGCACAGTGATAATGAAATAGAAATTGTTCATTATGAGTTCATTATTTTGCTTTAGAATATTATGTAGCATTTTTACTCACCCAGGACAAGCCATAATTTCTGTGTCTCGGTTTTTCTACCCATAAAGCAAGGCAAGTAACATCTATTTCACAAAGTTGGCATTCAGTGACACAGTGTAGGTAGAACTTTAAACACTGAGAGCTGCTCTCCACTTGTGGGCATGGTTACAAAACCACCACTGGAGGGGATCATATTTTCCACATCAGTCACAGTCTTGTCATTTTAGAGCTCCTCAGAGGGGTCTGCAGCTGCTCATGGGAGATTCTTGAAAATATTTATTAAGCTAACAATTTTTTACATTGTTAAAGGAAACCCCCATAAAATCTCTTTTATTTTACTTCGATTTTAGTAGGGAAAAGCCTCGTACTGTCACTATCAAGGTAAGTTTTAAACATCTTGGGCCTGCTTTGATTCTTAAATTTGAATTTTCTTAAGGTTGTATGTCATACTTTTTCAATAAAGCAAGCATGCCATTAAAAGCTTTATGTAAACTAGTACATTGTCTATGAAGTTGCCTGGATAATACTTCAAAGCACATGGTCTAACTGAAAGGCAAAGGATCTTTACTGTCTTTGTGGAAAATATAGAAAATTTTAAACCTTTAAAGCAATAGAAAACATTTTATCTTTACTCAAGAAAATATGAACTAGTCAGTAATTGATGAAAAATTTGCTTTGAAACTTGATTTCAGCTTGTCCCATGGCTAAAAAGGACTTGACTTGAAACCATTCCTCACTGTAAAGGAGAGATTAGTATTTCTGGTCTTATCTCTTTTTTTTTTTACTCAGAAGCATTTCATATGCAGGCACTAACTGGCCTTTGATGAAGGAGTGAGGAGGACACCTCATTCCAGGGGAAAAGGCTAAAGGAGGGCAAAGGCCCTAATATCAAGTTGGTCTTTAACCTGCAAATAAAACTGGAGTTTGGTTGGGGTCAGAAGTCAGGTAACGGTAAGTTTAATTTTTCAATCTTTCCACTACATACTGTTTTGTTATGCTTCAGGGATCGTGGGAGAAATGTTACAGTAGTAACAGGTGACTTGGAACAAGCTGAATCACTCCAGTTCATGGGAGGGCATGATGTTTTTCAGAAGAAACCTGTTAAAATACAAAATATGCAAACAGCTTATACATTTCTTTTACAAAATATACATCAATTTGAAGGAAAGATCTTCAAATAACTATCCTTGGATGGAAAAATCAGACAAAGGAGGAAAAAGAAGAAATAACAGAAAGGTTAGCATAACAATCTTCTGCCTCAGTAAATAGGATTGAGTTCTGGCCAATGAAATCAGAACTCTAGAAATTCTTTCTTTCTGGCCCAATCAAGGCGAGGCTATGTCTATAAATAAGACTGCCTACGGCCCTTTAGTTGGAAGTAGGTGAGGTATGGCGCGCACGAAGCAGACTGCCCGGAAGTCGACCGGCGGCAAGGCCCCGCGCAAGCAGCTGGCCACCAAGGCAGCCCGCAAGAGCG
>NW_022900945.1:51346039-51357744 GCF_012274545.1 Fukomys damarensis | reverse complement strand
TGTGATCGCTCTGCAGGAGGCGAGCGAGGCCTACCTGGTGGGCTTGTTCGAGGACACCAACCTGTGCGCCATCCATGCCAAGCGCGTCACCATCATGCCCAAGGACATCCAGCTGGCTCGCCGCATCCGCGGGGAGCGGGTAAGGCCTTCTGCGTCACCATCATGCCCAAGGACATCCAGCTGGCTCGCCGCATCCGCGGGGAGCGGGCCTAAGTCATTCACTAAAGCTAATCTAAAGGCTCTTTTCAGAGCCACCTACGTTTCCACTAAGAGCAGCTGTATCGGATTTTCAGCTGTGTTTACTGTTGGTGTCCTGAAAACAAGGGGAATGTCCTCAAAGGTGGGTCGTCTGGGATGTGGGTGCCCTCCTTTTAATTATATGACAGGAAACAAGTGTTGTCTTCATTCTGGCCAACTCAGTCTTTCCTTGCTGAATTAAACCTAGAGAAATGTTTATCAGCTCTGGAGGGGAAGATTTTATATGGGAGGCAAGAGACGCTGAGTCCCGAGATGTGTGAGGTCCTGGCGCTGGAGACGGTCCCTCTTGGAAGCCTTTTTTTTTTTTTTTTTTTTTTTTTTGTTAATTAAAGTATTGTACACAGTCGGTTTATAGCCTGGTATTTGTTACATAATAGAGGTGGTGGAAACCAGAGCAGTGAGTCCCTGATGGTGTTTATATACAGTGAAATGGTGCAAAAATAGAAGAAACTATTTCGTACTTGAGAATTCCGTATATAAATCTACAATCTAATGAAAATAACGAAAAAGGCCCTGAACCGATGAAACACTGCTCTGCGTAATTTACTGCGGGTGATGTGGAGTGGAACATTTTGATTGGCTAACATGATTTTTGTTCTAGTGACCACTAAGAAAGCGCAATTGAAATCTACAATTTACGTGGACTCCACCCATCTATGACGACATTGGTTTAAATTAACCAATAAAAACGCAGCAGTCTTGGAACCTTCATTTGCATACGAGCTCTATAAGTATCGCGTAACCGGCTGCTTGCGGCGTAGTCAGCGGTGGCTTGCTTTGGTGTGTGTTGCAGTTGTACAGCGAGAGAAAAATGCCGGATCCGGCGAAATCTGCTCCTGCTCCCAAGAAAGGCTCAAAGAAAGCTGTTACAAAGGTACAGAAGAAGGACGGCAAGAAACGCAAGCGCAGCCGCAAGGAGAGCTATTCGGTGTACGTGTACAAGGTGCTGAAGCAGGTCCACCCCGACACTGGCATCTCGTCGAAGGCCATGGGCATCATGAACTCCTTCGTCAACGACATCTTCGAGCGCATCGCCGGCGAGGCGTCCCGCCTGGCGCATTACAACAAACGCTCCACCATCACGTCCCGCGAGATCCAGACGGCCGTGCGCCTGCTGCTGCCTGGCGAGCTGGCCAAGCACGCCGTGTCCGAGGGCACCAAGGCCGTCACCAAGTACACCAGCTCCAAGTAAGGGACGCGACAGATGGATTATTACCCCAAAGGCTCTTTTCAGAGCCACTTCAGTTGTCGGAGAAAGCAGCTGTAAACACTGACGATCGACCCGCTTTTGCTTAGGATGTGCTCAAGAGTACATTTTGGTTGGTTCAGAGGAGAAAGCCTCTTAATGCGATTTAGTAGTGTCAGTCGTTTGACTGTCGCTATTAGCAAATGATGTGGGAACGCAACAGAAAATAGGTTTGGTCATACCTCTGGTTAGGTTTTGTTTTGCGGGGAAGAGAGCAGTGTGGCGGGGTTGAAGTGCTCCCCCTCCACCCCCGCGTTTCTAAAGTTATTACGTTTTTAAACATAATTACCGGGGTTCTCTACCGTGGAAAGCCCCTAGTTTCTCTCACTTAGCGTCTAAACCTTTGTTTTTACACCTTTAAACATGTCACAGGCTTTAGGTATCTGATGCATGTCTATACGAATTGACCTAGGCATCCTCCTTTGGTTTCTATCCCAGGGACTTTAACCAGGGAAGTTTGCCCCTACTCCCGTGGGACCCTTGGACACGGCCGGAAGTACTTTTATTGCATGTTGTGAGAGGGGCGCATTCATGGGTAGAAGCTGGGAATACTGAGCATCTTAATGCACGGGACAGTCCCTGTAAGAATTACCTGCCTTACAGTATTGCTTCTCATACCGGATGGAGACTCAGGGGCCCCAAATCTCCCTTCTGTCAGAATGTAATCCTCATTTATTTTTAGATTTTTGAGGCAGGGTCTCGATATGTAGTACAGACGGAGTTTGAGCTGGAGGTTGTGCCTCAGCCGTTAGAGTGATGGTGTTACAGCATGAGCCATCAGACCTGGCCCAGTCCTTAATAAGTGACCCCTTCCCTCAGCTCCATCCAACCTGTGTTCTGTATTGGGATGAAGCTCCGTAGTCTTAGTGATGGTTTTTGAGTCATTCTACACAGGGAAACCATCTCTTCCCAGGGCCAGGAGCCCATCTTGGTTCTGTAACAAAGTTTCCTGATACTAAGGATCTCCGCAATTGTTTTGAAGCAGTTACAGGTGCTTCTTATGAAATTTCCTGATTCAGTCAGGTTGGAAGCTGGGCCTGGGGAGGTGATTTTTAGTGTGTGTGTGTTGGTACGTTTTGGAGGTATTTGTATTTGGTGCCCAAATGTCAGATCTTCACGCGTCCACTTGTGGGTGTGTCAGAGCCCTTGAGTCACAAAATGTGAGAAAGGAAACAGTTTGAGGATGAGTGAACAAGGAATTTATGGTACACAAAAGCCCACAGTTAAACATGTGGAGTGAATTTCTGAAGACTCATTTTAAAAGTTAAGACTCATCTGGACAAAGACTAGTCGGTGGACGTTTATTATACCGAATAAATCTGCCCTTGGGGCAATCATAGTTTACGATTTCCTTGAACTTTGAAATGAAGCCTCTCTCCATCGGAGACTGAACCCAGGACCTGAACACGTTAGACAAGCACTCTACCCCTGAGCTTTTAAATTTTTACTTTGAGACAGAGTCTCACTAAATTATATAGGTGGCCTCGAACTTGTGACTTTCCTGCCTCAGCCTGCAGAATAGCTAGGTCCGCAAATGTAGGCCACCTCACACCACTAGAAGAAAGTCATTCTGACTAAGTGAGGGGCTTACATGGCCCTTTTGTGTGTGAAGTGAATTTAATTGATGATTTTATAACAGGAGTTCAAATCTACATCCCATTAAAAGTCAAATAAAATGTGCCGTATTACTTCTTTCACTCAATTTTAGAATGCCGCTTGAGTCATCTCTCTCTGGCCTTTTCCTGATGACCACCAGGCAAGAGGTCATCAAAGTGCTCATCAGAGGCAAGGAAGGTTAGATTCCAGAATGGTTCCAGCGGTCAGCAATACTGAGCCTGGAATAATTTAAGTAAGTCGGGATTTAGGATTAAAGTCACTGACTGCTGTCACATCTTTGACTCTCCTAATCTTATTCTGTAAAATGAAGAGAGTCTAACTGTTGACCTGCAAATTTCTTGCCGTACCCATTTATAATCCTTTCACTCTTTTAGGAGCTTCAGATGGTTTGCCTATCCTACTCTTCATATTGTTTCTAAATTAGCTTAAGTAGGGCTGGAGATTTAGCTCAGTGGTTCCGCAGCTGGCCTCACAAGCTCAAGGTCCCAAGTTCAATCGCCGGTAAAAAAAAAAAAAAAAGTAATTAAATGAACTTATGAATGTTTTATAGTATGAGGGTTCTAAGCACGTTTGTGGGCCATAATGGCTTTAACTTCACCCATACACTCCACCTTGTTCCTTGGCTCTGACCAAGATCACCTCACCTGGATGGAAGAGGCCATACAAGAAGGAAGCAGGTAACCTTGGCCCCCATGGGAGCACCCTCCATGCTGGCAGGCAGCTCGGAGAGGGGCAGAGGTAGAGATGGCTCTTAGTGTCAAACCAGAGCTGGATCGGCACCATGAACTGCAGTAATTCTGGTTCTTTTCCACTTTGCCGGCTTTCCCTGTTAGAATTTCCGGAGTTCTTGCCGGAGGGCGAGTGCTACCCTGATGATTGAGCCTCAGCCCCGCCTGAGAACCGAATGACCTTCGGAAAGAAAGTTTGCATCTCTAATCCTCAGTTTTGTCCTCTGTGAAAATGAAGAAAAGACTAGAATCCACCTCCTAGGCTTGCTCCAATGGAATGAGACGAAGTGCTTAGTGCACTCAGCACAGGGTATAGCACTCTGAGTCTCGGTAAGTGTCGCCCCTTAGTCGCCTGCGGTTAAGATTCCTGCCGCACTCCAGGAACCCTTTTCCTTTCCCAGCTACGGAGCTCTCCTAGATTTCTAGTGACTTGAGGGTCACTTTCCCTAAGCATCTCATGTTCACAGACGAGAACGTCTTTAATTCTAAAAACATCATCCGAAGGCATTTTCCCACAATTTACTTGCAGGGTCTTTGAGTCTGTATTTGTTTGGTGGCCCAATAGAAAAACAACGAATTAGGAAATAAAACCTTTATAAGGTCTGTTACTGGCACTCGGTGAAGGCTCGTCCAGTCTTTGATAGGCATTCTTTTTCTTTTTAATTTTTATTTACTTTTCAGATGAGATCTTTCTATGTTGCCCAGGCAGAACTCATACTCCTGCCTCAGCCTCCTGAGTAGCTAGCAGTACCGGTGTACAATGCTTCTGGTTGCCGTCATTTTGAAATGACTTCTTTTCCTCTCCCATGATGCTTGTAATATTTCATATCAGTGTTTTCAAAAAACACTTTTCATTAAACACTTCTTTCTGGTTTCTGATTTTTTAGTTGAACGCTCTGAATTTTGAGGATTTAACACAAAAGCGAGCCAAGTAAATAGAAACTATCTAGAACACTTTTTCTCTCTGGAACTATATTTCATCTAGTTCGGCATGTCTACATACCCAAGACCCATATTCTAATCTGCAGAACAATGAGGAGAACAGTATGCTGATTAATTTATCAATTTATGGTACATATTGGATTGGGTTTTCATTTTTCTCCCTGTTACATTATAATACTTTGAATAATTTTGCTGATCTAAGCTTCTTGGTAGAGAAAGAAGGTAAGAAGTTTTTTTTTTCATTTGTCTAAAGGAATTTTACTTTTATATAATTTATGATTGTGGGGATTTGTTTGGAGGAGAGAGAAAGGGGCATAATTGAGAAATCTCTCTGGATTAATAGATGCAAATCTTTTATAGTGTGGAGAAAAGTAGAGTTGTAAAGATTACAAAGGCAAAGCAAAACAGCAAAAGCCATGACTGTTCTTCCTGACATAAGAAAATAAGGATTATGAATGTGAACCAAGTCATTGAGTTATTGGGTACAGATACGGTGCCTTACAACACAGAGATGTCAAAATAAATACATTTGAAGATGTCTTCTGGAAGTGTTAGAGGAAGATGCAGCCCTAAGTCCTCTGGGTTTGCCACTGTGTCACACGAGGAACAGCCGGTGTAACGAGTTCCACTTTCTCAGTGGTATGGCAAGGAGCTGTTTCTTACTCTGCTCCTGCATCTTAGATGGGGAATAATAGTAAGGCTTACCGCAAACTTGTCATAAAGAATCAATGAGCAAACACATATAATGGTGCTTAGCTAACGGTTGGCAATAAACATTTCATTTAACGTTAGTTGATGTTGGAGGTAGCAATTCTGAATGTTGCGCGAGTGTCTCGTGTTCTAACACAGGTGAATGTAACTACTGAGTCGAGGTAGCGTGCTGGAGTATGGATGTCTCCTTCCCATCTTTGCTGCCACATTCCTAGAAAGCATGGGAGATTGACGAAAAGGTGGCAGGCGGGATAAGAGTGGAGAGTGTAGTACAGGAGCGAGAGTTGGCCTTGGGACCAGTGACACCATCACTGTTGGGTTACCACAGCAGGGGCTGCGGGGAGGGTTCACTCATAGCTGCCCTTTTCCTACTTTGGAGAATATAACAAGCCCCAAAAATGTCTGATGCTGGCAGTGTCTGTGGCCAAAGGGAAAGAAACGAGAAAGTGCCAGGCAAGAGGAACGATTACTGTAAGTGCCCAAAATGATTTGCCATCCTATCATCCACAGGCAGCATCGGCAGGGGAATCCCCTGGTACCAAGATGAGCACATCAGCAAGAGTCATCAGAATATTCGGGAGAAATCTCCTTCCCTGACAACTGCAGAGAGGCAAGCAGTGTCTTCTGTATCCTACACTTGTTTCTGATAAAGTAGTAGATTGGGAAATTTCACTGGACTATCAGTGTGGTGCCCAATGTAGGGCCTAAGTGAATTTGAATAGATCTGAATTTTGTTATTAAATCAGAGACACCAAGTTTAATAAACAGCAGAGCGCAAAGGAACTTTTAATCGAAGAGGACCTCAGAGTAAGTGCATGTAATGTCCTCAGAGGTAGGGGAGAACACAAGAAAATTTAAAGCTATGAAAATGTAAACTTTGTTATTTAAAAAATCAACAAGGATGAATCCAGGATAGACTAACACAGATGAGAAAAAAAAATGAGGCAAAAGATCAAACTAGAAATTATCCCTCCAAAGCACATAAAAAGATACAAAAAATGAAAAATGTGAAAGAGAACTTAAATGACTTGAAAGATCCAGATGTTCAAAAATTCACCCAATAGGATGAGAAGTTGGAGGTGAAAATTGGAAGAGTTTAAGAAATAAAATACAGACTTCCAGATAAGCTTTTCTATTTCCTCAGCCTCCAAGGTCCCATTAAGCACTGAGGAGTCAAGGATGATGCTGAAAGAACCCTCGCCAAGATACACAGTAGTAACATTTCGGAACAAAGAGTTAAAGAGAAGGCTCCAGGACACGCAGAGAACAGGATTATAAAGAAATGGAGATCACATTTTTGGCAGGCATATTTGGGCAGCCCTGGATACGAGAAGATACGCGTTCTCTTTGTGGTACCGGGGACTGAACCCAGGAGCTGAAGCATTGAGCTACCCCTCATTCCTTTTTCTTCTGAGACAGGGTCTCCATAAATTGCCCAGGCCGGCCTCGAACTTGTGATCCTCTTGCCTCAGTCTCCTGAGTAACTGGGATGACGAAGTGTGTCAGCTTGAAACGAGACCTTCATATCCAGCCAGACTTAGCATTTCAGTGTGAGGGACTTCAGCACCTGTCTGGAGGAATTACTAGAGTTGTAGTCCAGCAGGAGTTTTCAAAGAAGGCCAAGGGAAGATGTAGCCCAGAAGCAAAGGTAGCCGTGTACCTGGTGAAACACATTGTTATCAGATTGTGAAAAATTAAGAAAATGTGGAATTCAAATTCTGGGTGGGGGGAAGGCAAGAGCGAAGAGGGGTAAAACAAGCAAGTAAGATTTATGCTGCACTGAGGTGGGTGGAGATATTATTGTGGAGGGTACAAATTCAGGATAAGTGTATGGCCATGATAGATCCGTACACACGGCAGGAGGAGAACGATACTCCATATCCTAGACGCAGTAACCCAGTGAGGCATGAGCATGAATTGCTTGCATTTAACCAGTACACACACGTGAAGCCACTCACACAAATGTGCGAGCCAGGATTTGGGTACTCAGTGATCACAGTGACGACTTTAACGCAGTCTTAAAGAACTGACAGATCAAGTTGACTGAAAGTTATTGAAGGTTTAGAGATTTAAAAACATGGTCAACAAGATGAACCTTTGTTTATACCGACATCATCTTATAGTCAAGATGGGAAAGTTACATTATTTTCAAATTCACATGAAATACTGACAATTTGATACTGAGGGAAAGCGCAAATTAAACCTCAACACATTTTGAAAAACTGGAACTACACAGGACATATCCAGATTATAAAGCATATTCCCTTAAAATAAGTGAGCATATTCTCCTTAATCTATATTCTTAGAGAAAAAAATCACATAGATTACAGGCCATGTCAAAATAAAAAATTATTTATTATTTAGCCAAGCATGCTGGTGAATGCCTATAATCTCAGCACCTGGGAGGCTGAGGCAGGAGGATTGCCTTGAGTTCAAGGCCAGCCTGGACTACACAGTTAAGTGAAGGCTATCCTGAGTAGGGAGACCCTGTCTCAAAATACAAACAAACAAAAATTACATACTATTTAGAAATAAGCAAAAATTCGATCCAACCACTGCAAAAACAAAACCAAAAACACCCAGCAAAGTAACTGTGAGGACATCATGCAGTAAAATCTATATAAAATAATAAGGGAAAATTCATACCTATAGAGTGTATTTAAGAGAACTATTAAAAAAATGCATTGAACTTTTAACTTGTGCTAATAAAAGAACAATAAAAGCCTGAGGAAAGTAGGAGGAATAAATTAGAATAAAAGCAGAATAAAAGGATAGATCATACTTCCCTACCTTATAAAAGCTGAATTAATCAATAAAACCAAATACTGAAAATGAAAAAGTTAATCCTTTGGTAAATTTAATATTGAAACAGAAAGGGCACATAAATAATATAGAAAATAATTAAATGATACATGTTTTTGATGTGAATATATTCATAGGTGGAGACAAAATGTTGACTTTTCCATACGTACTACCAAACTTGCTCTAAGAAAAATAGAAAACTCAATATTTCATAAGAGTAATATACACTAATAAAATATATATGTGAAGAAATAGAAAAAAAAAAGAGTACCTGAAAGAAAAATAACCATTTTTAAAAGAAGCACCAGAGCCAGGCGTGATAGCACAGACCTGTGATCCCAGCATTTGGGAGGCTGAGGCAGGAGGATGGCCATGAGTTGGAGGCCAGCCTGGGCTACATAGTGAGTTCAATGTCAGCCTGAACTACAAAGAGAGACTCTGTCAGAAAGAAAGGAAAAGAAAGAACCAGGGCCAGAGAATTTTATCAGACACATAATTTCATATCATATCTATTGAGCAAGATAATAGAAAAGATTAATAGCTGCCCTACTGATAATTATGAGGCAATGACATAATATGAAGGTTATGTGAAATAATCCACATAAGGTAAGGAATACATATAGTGAAAGTAATAAAATAAAATATATGCCATGGTAGATTCCACAGTGAAATGAGAGTTAATTGGGATAAGAAGACCCAATTCAAGGAACTATAAAGTGTACAATTAAAATTTGAAATAGAATTAAAAACCATGTATGGTGATGTATGCCTATAATCCTAGCACTCAGAAGGCTGAGGCAGGAGGATCACTGTGAGTTTGAGACCAGCCTGGGCTACATAGTGAGTTCAAGGTCAGTCGCAACTACATAGTGAGACCCTGTCTCAGCAAAACAACAAAAAGATTTGAGTGCTATTTTATTATGACCAAAACTTATGAAATTTCAGGCTATGGTTGAGTTAAAGCTAGAAAAAGATTATTTTCATAAATATAGTGTCTATAAGCCTATGTAAATGTGTGTTCCTTCTACTCAAGCTTTTCTTCTGTCCTTCCAAAAGAACAGGGCCTGGGTTGCAGCTGGACTCAAATGCATTTTCACCAGAAACTGTTCCATTGTTTTCTTGGACTTGTCTCTGTCTTCTCGGTAAACACCACATTTGGGAAACCTCTTTCTCCGTGCCAAGGAGCGCATACACACTTCAGGAATAGGGAACCTTGCATAAATAATTTAAGTGAATTTATCGAGAGACTGTGAGATTAACACAAGATACCTTTGGCCTCTACAATTACAAGAGAAGCTCAAAGTGGTGGCCATGAGCTTCCAGACTTTCATTAGCACGGCGAACTGCTACCTCCTGGGTCACTCGGCCGTTGAGATTGCTGCACATGCATTTTCAGTGTCTTCTCTAAGGCCCTGGGGGATGTGGGTTTTCTGTGATATGGAATATCCTCTAGGGTCGCCCAAATGAGGGTAACGCCATCTGTTGAAAAAAAGTCACACTATTTTTCCTTTCCTGAAGTGTATGCATTTTTTTTTTTTTTTGGTGGTAGTTTGTGTGTATTCCCTCTGTACAATGCTGTCCTCCCTCTTAAAGTCTGAAGGGAACCTGAGAAAGTGCACGCCTGTAATCCCAACACTCTAGAAGGCCGAGGCAGGATGATCCTAAATTTGAGCACAGCATAATCAGTCTAGCAATTTATTGAGACCCTGTCTCAAAATAAAAAAAGAAAAATGGTGGGGTATTAGCCAGTGAGAAGGCCTGGCTCAATCCCCAAGTACCAAAAGAAAGAAAGAAAGGAAAAAAAAAAAAAAAAAAAAAAAGCTTTAAGGGTCAAGGAGTAGAATGCTTTTAGTGTTTTCGTGCAACTAGGAGATGAAAAGGGAGGGTAGAAAATGAGTTTGGATTCCATATGTAGAAACAGATCATAAAAGGAGGAATAATAATTTTACTGATTTCCCTTTTACTTGCAGTGTGTATTTTACTACAAGTCTGTACCCGAAAGACTTTCTAGGGTCCTATATAATGTTTACTCGTGTTTTTTCTGTGGGGAAAACAACCTACTTTTCATTGCCAAACTTAATAAATAGTTCTGTTAGGAGTGGTTTTTATACTATCAGAGCTATGCGTCTGGTAATAATCACTTAAGATTCTAACAACACTATAACCACACTGAAATGAAGGCATAGGAATAAATCTAGCAACACTTCTAAGTGTGTGTGTGTGTGGTTCTGGGGATAGAATTCAGGCCCTTGTGCTCACAAGGTAGGCAGCAGAGCCACTGGGCCAAATCCCCTACCCAATGCAGCAATACTTCTAGAGAGAAAATTCCAACACTGCTGTGAGACAGTAACACTAACACAGTTATATAGCGGACCCTCGAGTAACGACCATCGTGAGATATGAACGTGGGTTACAACCGAAACACACTAGGAAAATTATTGGTATTTCTGTTAAATTACACCCTTTTTTGTAATAACGAAAAGATTAGTTAAGGGGGTGCTTTGGGAGGCTTGGGATGCATTGTGAGAAAAATAGTCTTGACTTACAACCAACTTGAGTTACAACCAGCCCTCAAGAACAAATTTCGTCAGGGGTCCACTGTACCTCATACGTGGATTGGAAAAGTCAGCATTGTAATAACCATTCCAGCTTTACCCAGAACCTGCCGGTCCACTTCTGGGATTCCTTCTCAACTTGGAACTTCTTGAGTGTTCTGACATGGCCCAGGACTCTCTCGGGGAGGCACTTGGGGTCCTCAAACGAGTTTTGGGTTCTCCCTACCAAGACCAGAACTCGGAAAAGACCTCAGCTGACTCTCTTTCCAACCGATTGCCTGCTCTTCTCCACACTTGTTTATTCTCAGGCTCTGGGTTCAGGCTCAGAAGTTCTGGGAGTTGCTGGGCATGATAGTGGACACCTATAATCCTAGCCCTCGGGAGGCTGAGGCAGGAGGATCGCCACAAGTTCAAGGCAGGCCTGAACTACAAAGTGAGTTCCAACTCACTATGAGTGAGGGTGCTTGGAACCTAGAGACCCTGTCTCAAAAACAAAAACCAGGGCATTTAGCTCAGTGGTTCCGGTGACTGCCTCGCATGCGTAAGGGCCCGAGTTCGATCCCTAGTACCAAAAAGGACCTTGGGCCCTCGCAGGTGAAGTCTCATGACGTCCAGCAGGCAGAGGGTGAGGACAGACCAGACCCATGCTATCCTGGCAGCTGCTTCCGGGCCTCTGCCATCCGGGACAGGGCAGGCGGGACCCTGGTGGGCAAAGCTCGGGCTCCCGAACTCCTTGAGAGCAGCCCGCGAGGGGCCGCTTCCGCGAACCCAGGCTCCACCCGAGCAGACCGCGACGGTGACGGAGCCAGCAGGGAGCCGCTCGGAGACTGGAGCCGCCTTGGGCCC
>NW_022900945.1:51305174-51345768 GCF_012274545.1 Fukomys damarensis | reverse complement strand
TACCGGGGCACGACCCCTTGCTGCCCTCCCGCCGCCGCCGCCGCCGCCGCCGCCGCCCCACTTAGAGCGCAATTTTCATTCCTGCAGTTCTCGGAAAACAAATCATTCTCGTGGGAAAGCTTGCTTTCTGCAGTGCCCAGGAAGACCGCACGGGGGCGCCAGCGGCCGATCACTAGACACCCTGGAGGGCGACGCCGGTTGAGGTCCCCTGGCCAGGCTCGTCCATCCCAGAGGGAGTCGCTGATCAAGGGACGAGTTCAAATTTGTGTATAACGACAGTTATCAAGAAGAATACTTTTACAGGCCTGGGGTTTTAGCTCAGTGGTTCTACCACCTGCCTCGCAAGTGCAAGTTCCCAAGTTTGATCCCCGGTACCAGAAAAAAAGAAAAAGAACAGTACTCACTGACAGTAGACTCTATTAATGCCTCCCTTTTAGAGACAGGTAAGTGACTGATAAGTGACAGATAGGTTTGCTAACAGGTAATAAAATGAATATGGGTTTATAGGATCCAGTGCTTTTTGGACAAAAACTAATGGAATAATTTTTCTAAACGATTCAAGAAAATATAAAATGCAGGTTGAACCCTAATACATTCCTTTTCCTTGAAAATGCGATGTTTGTCTGCAATGTAACGTTCCTTCGCCTATCTGGCCACCGCCTAATTCACACGGGACTGGAGCAGACAGAGAGTTGTATGCGTTGGCACCCCACAAGGGTAGTAATATTTCCTACACTCTCTCTGCCTTGCTGTCATGAGATTCTCTCTGGGGAGCCAAGCATTTTTAGAACTAAAAGGAGGCAAAATCTTTAAGTGTAAAGCCGCTTGCAAGCCTGTAATACCAGCAGGCCGGGAGGCTGGGGCAGGAGGATGCAAATTCCAGCCCCACCTGCGCAATTTAAGGAGACTCTGTCTTAAAAGGGGGAGCCTGGGAAGGTAGCTCAGAGCGAAGGCCTTGAGTTCAACCCCCAGTACCACAAAAAAGAAAACAAAAGCTTCACATGAAAATGGCCATAAATTCTGCCCCGCCTCCCCGTAATACATTAGCATTCAGAACGTCTCACAGGGGCCAACAGATTTGTGTCTGATCTTAATTCTGTCCCTAACCTCTATAAATACAAGCTGGTGGAAGATGGGGAAGAATCACAAGAACTTATCTGCGGCTCATAGTGCCTCTTTTTGGAGAGCCTTCACCCTGAGCCACATTACCAGCCAGTACTATTACTGTTCTTGAGAGACTTCTTGTTAAATTGCTATGTAGCCTAGGCTGTGCTTGAAATTGTGATCCTCCTGATTCAGTCCCCCACACAGACATCTGGATTTACAGGTGCCTCCCCCTTTGACTTTGATAACCGCTAGAGAAATTTTTATACCTAGGGCAATGAATCCTTTTCTTTTGTTTTTTAAGGAGGGGCCTCACTAAGCAGTTCAGGCTGGCCTCGAATTTACTGTGTAGCCCAGGCTGGCTTCAAGCTCAAAGCAATCCTCCTGCCCCAGCCTCCCAGGTCCTTGGATTACAGGTGTGCACCACCACACCTAGCCTGGGGAATGCATCCTCGACTTGGGGAGGCTGAAGGTGTATGGAAGGTGAGGACCCACAGCTGGGTTGCTTCAACTGTTGTTTCCCAAATCCCCACTAAGCACCGTGTTGTTTTCTCCATGGGTCCAAGCACCCCATGCCGTCCTCAGGAGTGGCGATGACCAAGGTATAACATGGTTCATAGTCTTTATTTCTCCGTTTAAGTCGACTCCGACTGATTCATGTCTCAGCTTCTGTCAGTGAAACTATCAGGCTTGCATTTTGCTTCTAATGATAACTAACGAAATTCCAAATTCTGGCCTTCAAAATGCAAGTCTGTACCTCACAGAAATACAAGAAGAAACAAATGACGATGTTCGCTCTCCCTTCCAGCTAGAGGGAGAGAGGACATTTTGCATTGTGTACCAGCTCGGGGAGGGGGGGAAAATACAATCGGTAAGGGGTTAAGCTAAGATGACCTCAGCTTGCTCTCCTGTATCAGTGGCTCATATGGTTTGTTGTCTTGTAATTCTTTTCTTTTCTTTTTTTGCTATTATCAACGTGCTCTGTTCTCTGTCAAATTACATGCGTCCCTGAAAGTATTTGGACAAACAGGTCTTGTAAGTCTCTAAAAACTTTCTACATTGTTGCTACGTTCTCTGAAAGCAGACCCCGGCAGAGTTTGGGGTGCAGAATGTTTTTGAGGGGCAAATATCTGCGAAAGGAAAGGTAAGGTAGCTGGGCAGAGGCCGAGTCGGACCCGGGCGATCTCGCTGAAACGCCGAGCAAACTGGGAGCTCTGGGGAAAGCGCTGCCTCCCGGAAGGGCCTGCGGGGCCGCCCAGGCTCTGCCCAGGTCCGGGCAGCTGGAGGCGCCGCTAGAGCCCCACGCAGCCGTCCCGGACCCCTTCCCGGAAGGGCTGGGCCCGCCTCTGTCTCCCCCTGCGCCCCACCTCCCCGGGCCTCTGCACCCACTTTCCCGCGGTTGTTTAGGAAGCTTCCCTTCCACTGAAGTGATCAGCAAATCTGTTGTAGGTGATCTAGAGCCTAAGCCTGGTTTTCAACTCACTCTCCAAAGGCACTTGGTGAAACAGACTTCCTATGTCCTGTGGTAAAGGCCCTGCTAAGTCGGTCCCAACAGCCACCCGGGCCCCTGTCCGGGGAGAAGCAGGAGGGGCCGCCCCGTGCGCTCCGGGGGGTGCCTGAGCCACCGCGGGGGCAGCACCCTGGCCGCCAGCGCCTTGGGGATGTGTAATCCTGACGCTGCAAGCTTATGAGATTTGGTCCTGAGAAATCCTGAGAGCAGCGCCTGGGGCAGATTGTGTGTGGCACCAAGGAGACCGAACCATCTTCAGAACCTCATTCCTTCATGGAACTGGGGTCCCCGTGTCAGAATCCGGGTGAGGGACGGTGCAGGGAGCAAGAGAAGTCACAGCAGCAACCAGGGCTGTAGGGTTAGGTACCAGCACTCTGTCTGCTTGAATGTGGAACTCCAATTTAAAATTATTTTGGACTGCATGATTACCAAGGATTGCAGGGTGAGCCAAAGGCAGGGGGAAGCCCCAGAAAGGTGGTACTCTGTTCCTACTGGCAATCTTGTGTGAAGGGCTTGAATCTGCTTCATTTTATATTTTTTGGTAGCGGGGATCGAACTCAGGTCCTTGTGCTTGCAAGGCAGGCGGCAGAACCGCTGAGCTAAATCCCTGGCCTTCTGCTTCATTTTAATGTGGAGACATAAAAGAGACCCCCCTGTTGAGCAGTTTTTACCAGTGATTTGCAGAAGTTACTCAGCCCTCACTATTACAGGTATGAGCTTGATCAAGGTGGACAAACACAACCACAGGAAAGCAGGTCATGAAAGTGTTAGTAATGATGAAAATGGAAACATTCATTTAAATTACATTCCCTTTAGTTTCTGGTCATAATTTTAAAGTTTTTTTTAAAACTATTGTCACTGGGCCTTCAGCCGAAAGACTACCAGGAACACAGCTGTGGCTGGGCAAGTTGGGTCTCACCCCTTGCAGTGCTGGAGGACGCTCACCACGGGAGACCGCGGCGTGTCTGGGGAGAGGTAGCTTGCCTTGCATCAGGTCTCGCATTTCTTTCCAGAAAATTCCTCGCTGCCTCTAAGGAAGCACAGCTGCTGTCACCCTCCCAGCCACTCAGACAGTCAGAGGAAGGCCACGCAACTCACCCTCCTCCACTGTCTTCCCTTCTCTTTCTTCTGTGCTTCTTCCACAAGCAGGGTTTGGAGGAATGTGTTTGAAGCGAATACACGGAGACCAGTTTGTTGATCACGGCGACCTTTGTAGATCAGATGGCTTTCTAGGGCAGAGTTCTGGGTTTAGGTAAAGAAGCGATGGGCGTCGCTTAGGTTGAAGAGATGGAAATAAGTGCAGAGTAAGAAGAAAATCTGCTTATGTATCGAAGGGTGTTGAAAAAACCGGAAAGTTATTTTATACTAACTTCCAGAGCAAAGGGATATTGGGGACAAAGAGAAGAGAGATAGCAGCCCTTCATGGAAAATTCAGAAAAGTTTGAAAGAAGAGATACTTAAAGAGGGAGCAGGGATTTACTAGCCAAAGACGACCACCGATTTGTCTCATTTTGCCAAAAATGGCCCCGTCAGGGCCTGAGTGTCTGCTCCAGGGCAGACCCAGAGACACCCCCACTTTCTTTCCCTGTGTTTCCCTGTTCCCAAGTACACCGCAAGCTCCCTGTCCATATTTGGACCGTCCCAAAGGTGGGGATACTGAGCGAGAACGGTTTCTTCTACAGAGACGGAGGTCTCTCTGCTGAGGGTCTTTGGGTCTCTTTCCCACGGGACTCATTCCCTTCAATTCGCATTTCCTTGCTTCTCCAGTCCCTAAGACCAAACCCATGTGAATCAACAACATTTCTGCTACTGCGTGCAACCACTTCTTTTGCGCAAACGTTGGTGACTGGGGACGTAGTTGAGTGGTAAAGAGTTTGCCTGGCAGGCAGGAGGCCTGGGCTCGATTCCTAGCACCATGAAAATTAACACAAATATTGGAGATGCTGCGCTTCTACTGAGATGATAATCATTCCTTTATGTAAAGTGAAGGAGGGCTGGGGATTTAGCTCAGCGGTTTGGTGGCCTGCCTTGCAAGCGCAAGGACCCGAGTTCAATCCCTGGTACCAAAAAAAAAAAAAAAAAAAAAGTGAAGGAGCCAGGGATTTAGCTCAGTGGTTCCACTGCCTGCCTCACAAGTTCAAGGTCCTGAGTTCGACCCCTGGTACCAAGAAAAAAAATCAATAAAGTGAAGGAGAGCAGACTGTTCTCCTTATTACAGATGAGAGGAGCAGTGGGCTCAGGTCCCCTGTTGCTCAGGGAGGCTCCCAGGAGGCTGGCATTAAAGGTGAACCCTGCCATGTGGTGGGGTGGTCCTTATTTGGCAAATGAACTCCATTTGGTTGCTTATGTCTTCTTTTTTTTTTAACTCCTAAGTTTCTAGTAAAGTCTTATTCACATATTGTAGTTTTCAATGTCAGCTATGTGATAGAGTAGTAGGAAAATGTTTTGTTCCCAAATTACTGCCCAAGTGGGACAGCAGCACGCGTAGAGCTCATCAGAGATCAGCAGAGTAGAGGAAAACTCCAGAGGCAAGGGCCAGGCTTTTATGGTGTCACTGCTGCTCCCTACTTGAAATCTCTCTTTGGAGCTCATACTTGGAGATCTGGGTTTATTGATGGAAAGTAACAATTATATTCTGCCTTCGTGTAGGCCAAGGCTTGGGATGGACAGAAAGGACGTCTGGGGTCTCTGGATAGAGAGGGTTTGAGCAAGCCTCAGATGGAGAGGCAAGAATCTCCCATCCTGTTTCTCATCATGATTTCCTCCCTTGCTTGTCGATTTCTTTTTCCCTCTCCCCACCCAGCCCCCGTCCCTCTGGCCTCCCTGAAACCCACTCTGAAATGTGTGTGTGTGTGTGTGTGTGTGTGTGTGTGACCCGCCTTCCTCTGTCTCCTCTCTCCGTCTCATTTTTTTTTTGTCTGTCTTTTGTACTCACTCAATTTTTTACCCTGTTCTGAGAAATATACCAACTTTCAATTTCGTAGAATAATCAGACTTCCAATGTTTTAAAGATTTCTTTTTCTCTTTTTTTGTTTTTTTGGTACCGGGGATCAAACTCCGCCTTTGCATTTGTGAGGCAGGCAGCGGAACCACGGAGCCAAAATCCCCAGCCCAAGATTTCTTTAGAGTAGGTCTGCTTTGAAATCATCTCTAATTACCAAATTTCCATATTTGTTTCGATCGAAGCCAGCTTTATTTAAGAGTTAGAAGTTACGGAACCCACAGCTCTTGTGATGTTCAACTTTTGGATGTTTACATTCCAGCACTGCCAGAGAGAGAGAGGCAGGGATGACCCTGATCTCAGCCACCCTCTGGACAGCTGCCTCCGCCAGCTGAGGCTTTGGTGTGTCTCTTCTTGCTGTGGTCCTTATTCCTGACACTTCACCTCTTCTGCTAAATGTCTTTTGGATTGTCCGAAGGTATTTCCTCTCCATAATCAGAGGCTGAAGAGATTTCTAAATTCTGCTTTTTCTTTCTTGGCAGTTCTTTATATATTCTCATACAGAGCACGGTATCCGCCAAAAATATTATGCCCATTGGCAGATAGAAAGGGATGTGAAACCAGGCAGGAATTGGTGACCTGGGGCCTGAAACAGAAGAAGACAAGGAGGAGAGACACCATTTAGACTCCAGAGGGATCTAGCTGAGTTCTCTTTGGAATGAGATTGGCTGAGGCCTGGGGTGCTTGTCCCCATGGGGCACTGGCAAGTTCAGGGTCTGGGGGAACTGGAGGGAGGTCCAGTTGGGCTCTGTCCACACGGGGACGGATTCCTCGGAAGAATTTAACTGCTGGGGACCTATCAGTGGACTTCCTCTTTAGTTGCAGAGACAACTGCCATCTCTGTGCTATTTAATGCTTGCACTGAAGATTCGCTTTATTTTGTTTTTCTCAAAGAATCTTTCCTCCTGAGCTCACCATCAATTCAATTAAACCGAGTTCCGTCAGTTAAACAGACACTTGGGCAGGTGCTTATGTGCCATCTACAAAATCACTTTCTTATAAATATACCGCATGAGTCAAACACTGCACCCATACTGAAGTTTGAACCAGGGGTGGAAGGGCCCATCCACTGGTTTTTCTGAAAGAGATTTCCTCCTCCTGGCTGGCGTGAAACCCTTGAACAAGCCCCAGCTCCACGGCAGAGAAGGAGCCCTTTCTCCTCTGCCAGCTGCTCCCAGTCCGTCTCACTCACCACCCACTCGAAGCTCCAACTCAAGGCTGCGTTTCCGGATATTTCCTTCTCCTGTGGCTGCCTCACACCAGTAGGACCCAGAGTCTTCTTTTCTGGCAGTCAGAATCTGGTACTCCGAGGATGTGTTCCTGCCCCTCAGCGTCTTGTTGCCGGTGTAGAAGGAGAAGTAGAGCCGCAAACTGGGCCTCCGTGGGTGCAACTTTGTTTCACAGTTCAGGGTGACAAGCTTCCCCTCCCGCGAGAATGACGAGGATGAGGTCAGCACTGGAGCTGCAAAGAGCTCTAAAGAGAAGGTTGATAGGGGTCAGGGTTGCCTGCTCAGTAATGAGGCTCTTTTCACAAAAGACATACCCTCTCCCACCTTGGAAACCTGTCCGCAAGACATTGCAGCAGAATTCTTCCCGCTTACAAGTGAGTATCACTTGTAATCCCTGTTGGGGTTGCCTGACAGACATAATCAGGGTCACCAGCCTGCTTGTTGAGAATCCTTTACGTGGCCCTCGGCTCCCTGAATGGCCATGTTATTACAGAACCATGAAACGGTGTTCCCAGAGTAGGCACTAACTCATATCCTGGCCAGTTCAGTGACTTCTTGCTTGTGTTCCTCACTTCTGAGACAGTAATTTCTTTCCTACAGGAATGAACTTTTTTTTTTTTTTCAGACAGAAAGATGTCTTTGGTGACTGTGAGTGCTAAGAGGAAAGGCCACAAAATGGGTCCGAGCAAGAGCCATATGCAAACTGGAACAGGGGAAGCTGCTTAGTTTGCACAGAAAGAAGTAGGACCAGGAAAGCCACACTGTCCTGGAGAGACAGATGAAAAGTGTAGCCAACTCCTAATGCCTTTCTGTCTTCCAGTTCTGTGGAGTGTTCATGAAATTCCTTTGGATTATTTTCTAATAACCCTTCTAGCTACCCTGAGGGAGTCTCTGTTCTTTGGGACTAAAATTAAATCGATGAGATGGATCTTCATGGTGTCCTGACTTTGGGTTTAGCGCCTGCTGTTAGGGTTAGGGCGTGGTGGTATAGTGGAAAAAGCACATGTCAGGGACCTGTTCACTAAATAATTCATCTCTCTGGAGCTGTTTCTTCACTTATAAATTGAAATGAGGACTTAAGATTATTTCTGCCGGTCCTTCTGGTCTCAGAATCTGGCTCTACAGCGATTTTGATACAATACCTTCCACCGTCACAGCTGTTGGGGCTGACGTGTAGCGTTGTTTTTCACCCATGCCTGAGCAGTGATACAGGCCACTGTGATTCGTGCTGGTTTTCGGAATAGTGAGTTCAGACTTCCAGCGAGAAAACTTAAGGAATTTTTCATTTTGGTAGAAAAGCATTTTATATACCAGCTTATTCCTCCATCCATGACACCTCAAGGTCAAAGGTTCTCCTTCCACGAGGACTTTGCGGGAGGACTGAAGTAGCAGCCAATCTGAAAAATGTATACCAAAAATGCACACCAAAAATGCACGCCAACAGTGGGGTCCCCCAGTGACAGCCGGCAGGAAAGTGGGGACCTGAGTTCTGTGATGACAAGGAAGTGAACTCTCCCAGTGACCTTGGCAAAGGGCCAAAAAGGAGCACAGTCCCATCCACACCCTGATTGGAGCCTTTGTGGGATGCGAAAAGGAGCACAGTCCCATCCACACCCTGATTGGAGCCTTTGTGGGATGCGAAGGAAAAGACGCGGCTTACGAGGGTTGGGACTCCCGACCCGTGGAAACCGGGACAAAATAAATGCAAGTTGTTTTAAGCTGGTCAGTCACCGAAATAAAAAAAGAAATGTACTCCTAGCTTCTGAAAATTCTGTTAAGAGGAGTATAGGGCCGGGGATTTAGCTCAGTGGTTCGTTGGCCTGCCTTGCAAGCGCAAGAACTCAAGTTCAATCCCCAGTACCAAAAAAAAAAAAAAAAAAAAAAAAAAAAAGAAAAAGGACTACAGATCTTAAGACAAGCATACAAAATGGCAAGCATACTCAGATGTCCATGCCCTGCAGAGTTGGTAGAAATGTGCATAATATCATCGGGAGAAACAAGTGGCAAGTAAAATGCCCTCCCTTCCATGTACACCTCTGCACATAGCCCAGAAAGTCTCCTTTCATCCCCCCGGCCCACCGGACTCTTAATTTAGCTAAGTCAAGATTAAGCGTTTGGGGAGCTGGGGGAGAGAAGGAACAAAAGGGTTTTTCACCCCCCAGAACGTAACTAAGAATGAAAGGTAGGTGTCCAGTGGCCTATGTAAGTAAGGTCATTCTTAGTCTTTGACACTGCCGTCGTGCTTCTGGCTATGGTTAGGACTCCTCTTGTCCTTGTTCTTACCCCAACCAGAGACTGTTCAATGGCTGCACCATCCAAACACGCAGATATCTTTGCTATATCCCCAAAACATAGTGGGAGCTTTTAATATCCCTCCACCAGAACTGCTAGGACTCTAGTAATGATAGAAAATACTTGAATAACACAATTACTAGATTTGTGGAATCCTGCACCTTAGGAAGTGAAGTCTCATATACTTCCCAAGCACACATAAAACAATTTTTAAAATGGAGCGTGTAGTAGGCCACAAAGCAATTTTCAGCAAATATTGCGCTAAGGAAACAGTACTATATTGAACATAAAATCTGACAAAATATCGTTCCGTTAGAAATCAGCAACAAAACGCCACTTTCCAAGAATGTCTGAATAATTCCTAACAAAAAAGAAATCATGATTGAAATTTTTAAAATTTTAAATTTAAGTGATGAGAGTATTTAATATCAAAACTTGTGGGGTCTAGGTTTTAGGAGAAATAGCCTATTTCCTACTCGAAAACCTTTGCCCCATCCTCATGACATTGGGGTAGGAAGTAGCTACTCATTCTAAGTCACGTGAAAGGACTGGGGCCACCAGCCAGCTCTTATTTTCTTGGTCTCAACATCCATAGATTTAATGGAAGTAACTGAACATCAATGCTATTGCAATCAAATCTTCCACTGTTGAATAATTGCAGTAAAACTTTTTCCCCCAGGCCTGGGGCTTGTACCCAGGAAGGGCTGAGCCTCAGCACTTTTTTTTTTTTTTTTGGAGATAGAGGCATGCTAAGTTGCCCAGGCTGACTCTGAAATTGCAGTCCTCCTGCCTCAGCCTCCTGAGTACACTGAGACTTTACAGGTGTGCACCATCACACAAGACTAAAACACTTTTTAAACAGGGCTTAGAGAACAAAAAAACTGGTGTATTGTGTAAGTAGTAATTAAGAACTTTTGTTCATTGAAGAAATATACCATAGTGAAAAGGCAAGCCACAGAGAGGTAGACTATATTTGCAACACTTGAAAAAGGGCTCTTTCAGATATATAAAGAACTTCTATAAGTCAATAAGAAAAAGACAGATAATTAAAAATTGGCAAAAAGACTTGACCAGGTACTTTATACGACAATATCCAAATAATAATAATAATAATAATAATAAATAAAAAAGAATATCCAAATAGGTAATAAATATTTGAAAATTGTTAATACTATAGTAATTAAGGAAACACAAATTAAAACCACAATGTGCTGGTCCAGGGATTTAGCTCAGTGGCACCACGCCTGCCTCACAAGCACAAGGTCCTGAGTTTGATTCCCAGTACCAAAAAACAAAACAAAACAAAACCACAGTGCGCTACTACTACACATCTACCAGAATGGCAAAAATGAAAACATTTAGTGTTGTTGAAAACAGAGAAGAATGAAAGCTCTTACCCTCTGCAGAAGTATAAAGTGGTAAATTATAAACTGGTACAACCACTTTGAAAACCTGTTTGGCACAATCTACTAAAGCTGAGACCCAGCAATTTCACTCTTAGGTGTTTTCCAATGATGTACACCAAAGTATTCCAAATAGCTAAATTACCCAGAGGTTGATAGGCAGTTCCAGAAGGACCAGGTCCAAGACACAGTCAGAGCAGAGATGAGACCAACCAGGCCTGTGGTTAGGGGCTGAGGGGACAGAAACTAGGCACCAAGACGGATACACGATGGCTAGGCCCACAGCCTCCCCAGAGATAAACAACAGTCCAAAGCTTTGCAGTAACAATCACCGTTACAGGCAGCTAAGTTAGGCAGAAATTAACAGGCAGTCAGACAGGTCTAGGCCCCCAAGACAGTCAGTGCGGAAGATGAGAACACATCACAGCTGTAGTTGGAGGGGCACCTCTTGAAGGCCAGGCCTCAAGATAAATATGAAATGGCCAGACCTACAGGCCTCCCGGTGTGATAAATAGTAACCAAGTAAGTAGTCAGCAGGTTCAGATAAGCATCGGTCACCCAGGTGAGTGACCAGAGCATCTGCACCCATCCCTTCCCAAAATGCCTTTGTTCCTCTCGTGTACCCTTGCTAGGTGACTCACTTCCCTACTGGATCAATATTAGCTAAGAAGCTATACTGGGGGTCAAACTTGGGACCTTGTGCTTAAGGAGCTATACTGTAATTCGATAGCTTGTTTGTAGGGTTTTTTTTTTTTTTCCCCGTTTGGTTCAGATATACGTAATGGTAACATTCATCATAGTGAATTTGTACCTGTGCATAATATATCTTGATTCTTCTTTTTTCCCTTTCCCTCCCCTCTCTTCATCCTCTCTTCTCCTTATTTATAAAAGCTTTATTTCCATTTTTTTCTTGTATCTTCCTTCATTTCTCCCTCTCCTCTTCCTTATTCCTCTTCTCATTTGAATATTTTCTACCCATTTCTAAATACATTTTGGTCCTCGTTTACATTTTTGGTTTCTCACACCAGAGAAACAATGCAATATTTAAACGTGTGTTCGCTCTATTTCACTTGAATATGCATCCATCTCAAGGTGCATCTGTTTGGCTAGAAATGTTTCAAGCTTATTCTTCTTTATGGAAGAGTAGTACTCCATTGTATAGAAAACACACACACACACACACACACACACACACACACACACACACCTTCTTTATCCATTCATTGGTTCATGGGAATTTGGGCTATTTCCAAGATTTAGCTATTACAAACTATGCTGATATAAACACGAGTGTGCCTATATTGGTGTGGTAGGATGCTTTTAATTATTTTGGGAAGAAACCAAGAAGGGGAATAAGTGGGTCAAATGGAACCTCAAGTTTTAGTTCTTTGAGAAATCTCCACACTGATTTCCACAGTGGTTGCACCAGTCTACACTCCCACCACCAACAGGGGAGAAGGGTTCCATTTTCCCACAACCCTGCCAGTAATTGTTATTGGTTGATTTCTTGATAATAACCATTCTTTCTGGAGTGAGATGGAATCTCAGCATTGTTTTAATGTGCATCTCTTGAATGACGAGTGGTGTTGAACATTTTTTCACATAACTATTTGCTGTTTATACTTCTTTATCTGAGAAGCGTGTATTTATCTCAGATGCCAATTTTTGGATTGGGTCTTTAAATTTGGGGGGTCTGGTTTTTTTAGTTCATTATATACTAGATATTAGCCCATCATCTAAGGAATAGTTGGAAAAAAATTTTCCCACACTGTGGGTTGTCTCTTCACTCTGTTGGTGGTTTCTTTTGCTCTCCAAAAGCTTTTTAATACGATGAGATCCAAGTTGTTGATTCTTTGTGATATTTCTTACATGATTAGGGTTTTGTTCATAAAGTCTTTGCTTACTCCAGTGTCTTTAAGAGCTTTACTTATTTTATCTTTCAACAGATTTAGTGTTTCTGTTTAGATCTTTGATCCATCTTGCTTTTACTTTAGTGCATTGTGAAAGATATGGGTCTAGTTTTAATCTTCAGCATAAGGAAAGCCAGTTTTTCCAGCACCATTTATTAAAGAGGCTATCTTTCTTCCAGTGAAGGTATCTGGTTATCAAAGATAAGGTGGCTGAGTGTGTTTAAAGTTGTTTCTTCATCTTCTAGTCTGTTTACTGATCGGTGGGTCTGTTTTATTTTTGTCAGTACCATGCTGTTTTTAGCAAAGTAGGTTTGTAGTATAATTTCAAGTCAAGGATTGTGATGTCTGCTGCCTTGCCTTTGTTGACCAGATTTGTTTTGCTATTGTAGGTCTCTTCTGGTTCCAAATAAATTTTAGAATTGTTTTCTCTAATTCTGTGAGAAATGCTATTGGCGTTTTGATCTGGAGTGCATTAAATCTGTATAACAATTTTGGAAGTATAGCCATTTTCAATATATTGGTTCTTCCTTCCTAAGAAGAAGGGATATCTTTCCATTTTCTGGTATCCATTTCAATCTTCTTTTTCAGAGTACTGTAGTTTTCAATGTACAGTTCTTTTACTTCTTTCATTAGACTGATTCTTAGGTATTTCATTTGGGAATGCTATTGTAAAAGGTGTTTCCCTAATTTCTCTCTCAGTGAGTTTGCTATTTGTGTATGGGAATGCTACTGATTTTTTGAAGTGTCAACTTTGTATCCAACTATGCTGTTGAATTTATAAATGTAGAAGTTTTTTGGTGGAATTTTTGGGATCTTCTATGTAGAGTATCACATCATCCACAAATAATAATTTAACTTTTTTCTTTTCTATCCTTTTTCCTTTTGTTTCTTTCTCTTGCCTAATAGATCTGGCTAATGTTTCCAGAACTACACTGAGTAGGAGTGGTGATAGTGGACATCCTTGTCTTGTTTCTGATTTTAGAGTAAAAGCTTTCAGGTTTTGACCATTTAGTATGATACTGGCTGTTGGTTTGGCATAGATGGCTTTTATCAGATTGAGATAAAGATCATCTTTTCCAATTTTATGTAAAGTTTTTATCATGAATGGTGTTGTACTTTGTCAAATGCTTTTTCTGCATCTATTGAGAAGATCATGTGGTTTTTGTCCTTCTGTCAGCATCTTGCTTAAGTTTTGTCTCATTTCCTTCTCCTTCTCCTTCTCCTTCTCCTTCTCCTTCTCCTTCTCCTTCTCCTTCTCCTTCTCCTTCTCCTTCTCCTTCTCCTTCTTCTTCTTCTTCTTCTTCTTCTCCTTCTTCTTCTCTCCCCCCCTCCCCTCCTCCTCCTCCTCCTCCTCCTTCTCCTTCTTCTTTTTTTTCCTCTTTTAGTTTAATTCCCAGGTTGATGCTTGTAAATTGCCTATGGCAGGTAGCGTTATTGCCATTATTTTGAACCCTTAGAAAAATGACTGCTTTTCAGAGATGCCTTCCAGGTGTAGCTGCTTTTGAGTTTTAAGTCTGTTGCGAGATTCTACCTCTACTTTATTAGGGGTGAGAAGCTGGTACCTCTTTGGCCTAGCCTCTAGTTCTTTGGCACTGGCCTACAGTACTGTTTATGACCCTTAGGCAGTCTCAGACTTGGCATGCCAGAAAGAACAACTGGTTAGAAGAGTAATGTCACCTTGGCTAAAGCAATAACAATAGCATCAAACTCAGCCCAGACAATGACATACTGTGGTAACTATTAATTTGCTACCTTTAACCCTATGAATTATATTTGTGGTTATACAACAAAACCTAAAAGAAACCAGAAAATTGTATGCAGTAAGTATGCCCTCAATATGGTAATTTTACCCTCAGGGGAAAAAATTTAAAAGGGGGAAAATTTGGGGTCAAAAATAGAGAAATAGAAGAAGAGGAAAAGATGAGAAGCAGGGCTGGAGGACGAAGGGAGATTACACAAACTCAGGGAAACTGGTCAAGAAGACAGGAGGGAGAAAAGGAAGAAATAAAAACAAGAATTGAAGAGAACCACAAGAAAACTAGAAACAATATTGACACATATAAAAACAAGAACAATCAAGAAACAAAGCAAAACAAAACAAAAACAGGAAAAGAAAAAAAAACAAAAGAAAAAAATTGCCACTGCAGGGCATTTCTCTGCTATTATGAAGATAGAGTGGGCAGACAGAGTCCAGATCCATTTTGATTAATCCTAGCAAGCTGTAGATTTATGGTGGTGTAGTGGATAATCCCAACAAGCCTGTACCTCTAGTTTCAGTGAAGTTCAGGCTAGTTTTGCAACACCCTGTGTGCCTCCTGCTGGCTTGAACTTGGCTCCCTGCTGGTTTGAACTCCTGCCTATTTGAACTTGTTCAGATCACCCTGACACTGGGAGCTGCTAGGTTGACTACAGTTTGACTTATGTTCCATCCACATTGAGACTTTGCTTTATAAATTTCCCCAAATAAAGGGCCTCCATGGCAATCCACTTTCAGGACCCCTCTTGTCTCTCAATAATCCTTTCTTACTCTTAATCTCCACCATCTGTTGTAATTCATTCTTTGATATTTGGGGACACACTGTTGGCACACGTGACATCTAACAGTGGAGAGATACATTTCTCCTATATCAGCATTGTCTGGTCCAGGAAGCCTAAGCCACACAACAAACATGTAGAAACAAAGCAACAAATACTTAGATGACTAGAACACTCTGACACTGCTTCATCCTCATTTCTAGAAATGCTTTATTCTTCTCCATGCTGTGTACCCTTGCTGTGTACCTTCTATGTCTACTAGATCAGTATTATCTCAGTAACTGTACTTGTAGTAGTTTGACTCAAGCTAATCTGTGATATGATTATACTGTATAAAACCCCCTAGACAAACAGCCTCGGCAATAACCCATTTTCAGGACACGCCCCCGCAGGGGCTTTCTCTTAACAGTGCCTTTCTGGAAGCTCAGGTGGGTACCAGGCCCCCAACCAATGGCCCAATTCTACAGTGAGAGATTGGAACAGAAAATTTTCCAGACCTGTATTCTTGAGGGCCTGAGGAAAACTAGATCCAAGCCTTTAAATTACTCTAAATTGTCAATCATCAACCAGAAAAAGGATAAAAATTCTTCAGCTTTTCTCAAATGGATACAGGAGACACTGATTAAATGCACTTCTAGGTCTCCTCAGTCAGTGGAGGGCCAAATTATTCTTACAGATAAATCCATCACATAGTTTGCCCAGACTGCTGGCTTGATACTCTGGCAAACATCGCCAGCTCAGTCTTTTATAACGCAGACTGGAAGGAGGCCAAGGGGAAAAAACAGAGACCAACAAAAGCAGCTGCCTCAATTACAGCCCTAAAAAAAGCTAAGTATGAGTCTGTTCATGAGATTTCAAGGATAGCCCTTCATCTACACCTACTTCTAATAGTGGTAGGAAACTGGGCCTCTTTAAGAAACCATGGCAGGAACCACCATAACAAAAAGTCCCCGGAGCCATGCCCTGTCCGCAGCAAAGACCGCCAGAAGCCGAACTGCTCTCAGAGACAAAGGTCCCAGGGACCATACCCATCTTGCCAGCTGGTTCAACAAAACTAAGGAATCCCAAAGCACTCACTTCCTTCTGTCTAGACTGTCATTTCCGCTGAAGATCTCCACATAATTATAACAACAGGAAAAAAAAAAAAAAAGAAATTAGGCTCTTGCTAGATACAGGCACTAGTCTCTCTGTTCTTCTTTTAAACCTCGCCCCCTTCAAGTTGCATATAACAGTAAAAAGAGTTGGTCTGATATTTCTTCTCAACCTACTATATCTAGGAGGGTTCTTTTCTACTCCTTCCTTACTGGTTATGTCTAAGAGTCCTGTTCCCCTCCTGGGTAGGACGTATTATCCTATTTACATGCCATAGTGTATATGCATCCAAACCAAGTGCTCTGTTTCCCCCTAATAAAAACTGAGGTTAATCTGCAAGTATGGATAACTCAAAAAAAAATTGAAAGAGCAATAAGATTCACTCCAGTACAAATACATCTTAAAGACTCTTATTTTTCCCCATCAAAGACAATACCCTCTAGGGTCAGAGGCTAAGAAAGGGCTGTTACCCCTAACTGACAATTTAAGAGAACCAGGTTTGCTTACACCTTACATCGGCCCTTAAAATATTCAGATCTTGGGAGTTCAAAAAGCCAATAGAGAGTAGGGATTGGTACAGGAGCTTAGACTGATAAATGGGACAGTAGTGCCCATCTACTTGGTAGTGCCCAACTCATATACTCTTTTTTCCTAGATCTCTAAAGATGCTGTTTGGTTTTCAGTGCTGGACCTAAAAGATGTGTTTTTCTATATTCTACATCCTGAGTCCCAGTTTATTTTTGCTTTAAAAAACGGTAATGACCAAGCTTCTCAAATGACTTGGACTGTGCTATCTCAAGGGTTCAGGGACAGTGCTCACTTTTTTGGACAAATTTTTTCCCATGATTTGGCTTGTTTCAAATTCTCTCAAGCCACAATTCTGCAACATGTAAATAATGCACTGTTATCTACCTCCTCAGGGGAGCTCTCCAACCAGAGCACCCAGCCCTGTTGAATTTTCTAACAGATACAGGTTACCAGGTCTCCAGGTCCAAGGCACAAATTTTCAGCCTTGAAACAAAATATTTGGACTTCGCCATATCCAACAAAACCCCCAAAGATGGGGGAGGGGTAAAACTATACTCTCCTTTCCACAGCCTAAAACCCTAAAACAGCTAAGAGGATTCCTAGGAACCACAGGCTTTTGCCGCCTATGGATAGCGGGATACGGTGAGATAGCACAGCTTCTTTACCAACTAATAAAGGAAACCCAAAAGCCAGATAACCATATTTTATTTTAGGAACCTGACTTCCAGACCTCATTCCAAAAGCTTAAATAAACTCCCCCAGCACCGAGTCTCCCAAGAGGAAACCATTTTAATCTCTGTGTTGATAAAAGACAGGATATGGATGTGAGCGTAATCACACAGGATCTGGGACCTACTCAACAGCCTATAAGGTATCTGAGTCTGAAGTTAAACAGAACAAGGGGATGACCTGCTTGCCTTAGATCTATAGCTATAATGGCTCTTTTGGTACCAGAAGCATCTAAACTGAACTTAGGCAAAAATTTTACTGTATTCAAACCCTCATAATGTGGCAGGACCCCTATTTTCTAAAGAGAGACTATAGTTATTTGATAACTGACTGCTTCAGTACCAAGCTTTTCAAATAAGAATTTTCTCCTCTTCAAATCCAGCCACCTTCCTACCAAAAAAGAAAATCCTAAATTAAGACATGACTGCAAACAGATAACCCTTCACTAGGGAAGATTTGCTAGATATGCCCCTCACAAAGCCTGATTTTACTCTTTTATGACAATAGTTCTTATATAAAACATGGAACAAGGGCCAGGGATTTAGCTCTGTGGAGCCACCACCTGCCTTGAAAGTGCAAAGTTCTGAGTTCAATCCCCAGTACCAAAACCAAAACAAAACAAAGGAACACACAAAAAAGCAAATATACTACAGTAACTCTACAAAAGATAGTTAAAATCTCCTCGCTCACTCCTAAAACTCATGTACAGTAACAAAATTTATGGCCTTGACAAGAGCCTTACAATTTAACAGAGGACAAAAAGTCAGTATCTATACTGATTCAAAGTATGCCTTCTTAGTATTACATGCCCCTGCAACCACATGGGGGAGAAAATATTCAACAACCTTTGGGTTGATATTTTTGATAAAATATCATAAAAAAACTAAATGAACTCCTGTTGTTTGTTTACTGCCCCTCAAAGGTGGCAATAATTTATTACAAAAGACAGCCAAAAGGTTTTGATAAGGTGTCACAGGGTAACCGATCAGCAGATGCAGCTGCAAAAGAGGTTGTCCAAGGCCTCCTCCTTCAAGCTCCCATGATCTGGGAAGGGCCCTCAGGCCAAACCCGACCTACTCTCAAGCAGACCTTGAGTGGACTCTTTTCTGGGAGTGTCAATTCCTTCCATCATGGTGGTTACAGTCTGAGGATGGCAAGTTGTTTTTCCGAGCTGCTAATCAATGAAAGGTCATTCAAGCTCTATGTCAAATATTCCACTTAGGGAGAGATAAAACTCATCAAATGGCCTCAAAATTATTTCTAAAAAATGGTCCCTTTCAAACCACACAATAAGTAATAAAAATACATAACTGTCAAAAAAACCCAATTCCCTTAACCAAAAATTTGTGTTTCCAGACGCACAGAGACACGGTAGATAGCCTAGAAAACACTGGCAACTTGATTTTTCTCACATCCCGAAAAATAAGGAGATCCAATTCCTGGTTGTCTGGGTGGACACTTTCACCAACTGGGTCAAGCTCTTAATTTACAAGACAAAAAGCACGAGAGGTGGTAAAGGTCTCTGTCTCAAAAATTGTCCCTTGGTTTGGGCTTCTTAAGAGCCTACAAAGTGACAATGTGCCTTCCTCTAAGGGAGCATTTACCCAGGGTGTTTCTCAGGTATTGGGCATTCTTTATCATCTTCATTGTGCTTAGAGACCCTAATCATCAAAAACTTTTTTTTTTTTTTTTAATGAGACTCTTAAGAGACACCTTCACAAAATGGCTTAGGAAACCCACCTACAATGGCCTAACTTGCTTCCCTTAGCCCTGATTAAAATACACCTCAAATACTGGGCCTTTTAAGATGTTTTCCTCATTAACAATCTTTTCTTTGATTAAACACATACACACACTTTAATAAAATATGTCACTTGACTAGCTAAATTCCAACAGTCTCTTCAACAATTAACATGGCCCAGCCTAAAGAGTTAAAAAGTCCCATACACCCTGGATCTGGTACTGGAAAAGTCTTTCCCTCATCATCTCCTTCCCTAGAGCAAACTTGAAAAGGACCATACACTGTGATCTTGTCAACTCCCTCAGCTGTCAGAATAGCAGGTCTGGAGTCCTAGATACACCATATCTGACTTAAGCCCTGGGAGCTAGGGTCAGCACCAAGAGTGTGTAGCTTGGCATCTACATAGTCTTGTAAGCCAGTAAAAAATTTAGAGCTTCTGTTAAAAATAAGTCACCTCTTTAGACAGTCTAAAATGCTGCTTTGCTTTCCTAATAGTTATTCTTATACAGCCTAAAAAGTGAAACTCAAACTCCTTTTAAATACAAGCTCAAAAATATACAAAATCGGGGCCAGAGATTTAGGTGAGTGGTTCTGGTGCCTGCTTTGCAAGCACAGGGATCCAAGTTTGATCCCCGGTATAACAACAACAAAAGTATATACAAAATCATAAAAACAAACATCATGCTGGGTTGGTGGCCTATTTCCCTTGTCAAATACCTCAAGACTTCGCTGGTAAACATCTCCTTCCCTAGAAGAGGATTTAAACAAACTACAAGATTATATTGATCAGTTACAAAAAAACTTGTTAATTCATAAAATAGCTCACCATTACCAGGTGACAAAATGGCCCGTACATACGCTTGCCCTTGGTGACCCAGGACATAATTGTGCTTTTTCTAACAGTGCCACAGAGGCCTACATACAGTCATGAGGAGCTTCCTTCATCAGTCCAAAGTCAAAAGGCCTCATATTAAACCTAATAACCGCAGATAAGAAGACAGATACTTTCAGGTGCGGGATGGCTATATGTGGCTGACTCTCCCTGCAAGACGCCTCAGTCAAAAGGCACCCTTATGTTGAGAACACAAACATCACTTACTCACATTGACCCAATGTCGTTGAATATATGAGAATTACCCCACACGATTAGTATACACATATAGTAACACTGCAGATTAAAGATTGGTCTACAACACATTAGATTTAGCTGCCCCAAATTTGGATAGTGTACTCCCAATGGCATCTTTTGGTGAGACCCATCTGTAGCCTTGGTTACCCCAAGACAAATAGGGAGATATTCTTTAAGATATGCTTAGTTACAAGGTAGGTAAGTTAAAAACACTGACTTATTCTATATCCAGCCCCAGTGATCTCAAAATAGATTTCACTGGAATGGTCATTTAGCTGCTATCTTTGTTCCTTCCCTGGGATTAAAAGATATTATATTCCACATAGAGACATTAACTATACCCAACAGGCCTTAAATGACACCATAATAAAAAGGCAAATTAATGAGGCAGGTTGTCCTCCAAAATTGGATAACCCTAAACATTTTAGGGAAAATACAGGGCAAAAACTGTACAATTATAAAAGCCAAATGTTGTGTGTGTGTGTGTATAGATATATATAGATATATATAGATATATATAGATATATATATCTCCTGACTCCTTGGCTAACGTCCCTCTGGTTCTCCATGACCTCCAACAAGTTATGTCCGATCCAGAGGCCCCTTAGATGCTGTCTATATCCTCTTTATAAAAGGCAATTACTGGGCTGGGGATCCAGCTCAGTGGTGCCTCCCCCTGCATCGCAAGCACAAGATTCCAGGTTTGATCCCCGGTACGAAAAAAGGGGCAATTACTGGCTCTGACTGGCAAAAGTTCTTACTGACCATAGCGGTGATTATTCTCCTAATCTTATTTGGACCCTGTGTGCTGAACAGTCTGGTTTTGTTTCCTCTAGGTTTAAAGCTATCTACTGCCAAAAACAAAACAAAACAAAAATTCCTGATATCTACCGAGGGCCCCCTAATGACAGTTAGAGATAGCTCTTCAGAGGAGGAAATATTACAGATAGCTAAACTAGATAGAGGTGGATAGGCAGTTAAGAAAGAGGCCAAGCCCAAGATAGAATCAAAACAGAGATGAGATAAACCAGGCCTGTACTTAAGGGGTGAAAACTAGGCCCCAAGACAGTGGCATGATGGGAGGCTGCAATCCTCCCCAGAGATAAACAACAGCTCAAAGCTGTACTGTAACTACACCATTTGGTCCAAAAAGCCTAAACAATATAATAAGCACATAAAAGCAACACAATGAACACTACACAGATGACCAAACTCTCTGACCCTCACTCCCACCCCTTCCAGAAAAATGCTTTGTTCTTCTCTATGTTATGTACCCTTGCTACGTGCTTTATTTTCTTTTTTCTTTTTAGTTTTTGAGACAAGGTTTCTCTGTGTAGTTCAGGCTGGCCTTGAACTCATATGTAGCCCAGGCTGGCCTCAAACTCACAACAATCCTGCCTCAGCTCGAGTGCTGGGATTACAGGTGTGCACCACCACACCCGGACATGCCTTGGCTTTCTATTAAATCAATATTAGTTAAGTAACTGAACTTGTAACCCTAAAGGTAAACCCAAGGTAAACTATAAGGTGATTTCTCTGTATAAAAATCCACTAGACAAAGAGCCTCAGCAGCAACCCACTTTCAGGTCCCCCTCTTGCATCTGAGGGGCTTTCTCCTATAATTTTTCTATTCTTAACTTCCTTTGTCCTCAACTCCTTCCTTTGGTGTCCTCACCCACAACCTCAACACGTCTAACAGATCGGGAGTTACTTTCCTATAACAAAAGAACCTGTCAAAAAGCGACCCCAGCGGTACTATTTGCAAGAGGCCCAAACTGAAAACAACCCAAGTCCATCAGTAGAATGGAAAAACATGTACTATCATGAGTAATGAAACAATTAACTTCAATTTCACAACATGCATGAATGTTGCAATTACAGTGCTGACGTAAAGAAGCCAGACTTAAAATTTTTGAGTACCTCCTGTACTGTACCATGCACTGCTCTTATACGAAGTTCAAAAATAGACAAAAACTTATGGTGTTAGAAGTCAGTGTTGGGGGTGGTGACTAGAAATTAATTATAAGTTTCTGGGGCCCTGGAAATGTTCTGTTTGTGTGATCTGGGTGCTGTTTATACGGTGAAAGTTCATTGGGGTGTACATTGTCTGTAAGTTATACTTTACACCGAGAAAAAAATGGGCTCTTCCCAGGCCAAGACCTTTTTTTTTTTTGGTCATTTGACCCATGGAGCACTTCTGTCCAAAATAAACAACATCTCTTATTGGAACAGTTGTGTTAGCTGCCTCCACCTTTCCTTTATCTCTTCATCCTAAGAACTGATTTTCAAAGTGCTAAGGGACACGGACAACCCCTGGCCATCCCTGGACATTCTCAATGTTTCCTTAGCAAAACCACATTTCCTCAAAGCAAGACAGTCTGCATGAGTGTAACTCAACCTCTACCATGCAATACCTTTGGCATTATCAAACTCAGGTCCTTGTGCTTGCAAAGCAGGCTGTGGAACCGCTGAGCTAAATCCCCAGCCCCTCCTTGCTTTTAACTAACTAAATATTTTGCATGTTTTGTCCTGAATAATAAAAACATTTTGCCCAAGAATATAGCACCTCTATCCCTTGACAAATAGAAATGACTTACAGATTTAAGAGGGTGGTGAGTTTGTTTATCTCTTTCTATTTATTAAGGTCTCACATGGTTTCATATTTAGAATATTATTAGAATTGCGTAGACTGTGTGTATAATATAGATGTTTATAGCAGTCAGTATTGCTTGTAAATGTAGAATGGGGACACCTTACATGTTTACTAACAGCAGAATGGCTAAGTAAATCATGGTGTAGTCATACAACAAACATTTAAAAGGAAATCTTTTCTTCTTTTCTTTGGTACCGGGGACTGAACTCAGGACTTTGCTCTTGGTAGGCAGGTGGCAGAACCACTGAGCTAGATCCCCAGCCCAAGGAAATCTTTATTGACATAAAGAGACCTTCTTTTTAGTATATGTGCTGCCAAAGCGAACACAACAGACCTTCTTTTTAAATGATGAAAAGTGTATCTATATTTTATCAACCACAGATTTTTTTTTGAAAACTAATATCTACTAATAGTTTTGCTTCTGTGGAAGGTAATTTATAGGACTAGGGTCACTGGATGTTAGGGTGATTTCATTACTCATTGTTATACATTTGCCTGACTTATTATTTACTGTGTCCTGGCATAAAAAACTTTGAATCGTGATAAAATCCTCATATCTGAGTTTTTCTCCAGTTACTCACCGGAACTCACCGGGGCCCAGCTGGGGTACACTGGATCTTATGTGATGTTTTTTTGGGTATATTGACTCCACTCCATCTACTAGGCACTCAGAGCTGAAAGCTGTACACACACACGTACGTACACACAATCTGGAAGCCGCACAAAGGAGGCCTGAGATTTCTAGCCATGCCATGTTCACCTCTGTGGACTTCCAGCTGCACCGGGTCACTTCGTGCCGAGAGCCCCATCCGGCACGTGTATTCGCCGCTGTCCCTGAAGCTCGCTGCGGTGATGTTGTGTCTGGGAGTCGAGGTCTGGATGACTGTACCATTGAGGAACCACTGTATGGAATTGTTCCCAGCTGAGTGGGGCACCTCACAACGCAAGGAGACATTTTCTTCTTGGAACACATGGACCCACGGAGGATGCAGGGTGATCACCGCCTTTGTGGGGTCCGCTTGGGTATAAAAACAGAAATAAAAACAAGAAACGAACAATAACAAAATCAAGCGGAATAAAGGGAATGGCTCCCAGTGATTGGGAAGTTTTAGTGCAAAGCCAAGGGAAGAAAAAAACGCATATTTAGATTAATTTGAAAAAAAAAAATAGGCAAGTGGGAAACCACAAAAGAGAGCCTCTAAGAGCATGTAAACCCTGTGGCAGAGAGCTTTATGTTCTTAAATCTTAATCTCGGTATTGTGACTACCCGGTCCCTGAGGAGGGTGTCAGTTACTGATTTCGTTCTCCCTGTTGCTAAGGTGAGAAGCAGCATTTTAGGCCGGGACAACAGACTGGAGCCAGTTTCCTTTTGTCCTTGATGCTGTGCTGTCTCTGTGAGTAAAGCCCAGAACCTCACGGCTTCTGCAATGGAAACGCCTCCCTTGAAGATCTCTCTATGTTCCTGGCTCTCTCTGCTGGGAAAAAAAACCAACTCAGTTTTCCTGTGAAGGGGACTGGTTGGGGGTTGTTGGAGAACCCAGCAGAGCTACTTCGGTATTTCTGCAATTCTGGCCCATTCCTGTTCTTGCATATACACGAGTCCAGCAGTCAGGACTCATTTGGAAAATCTGAAGATTTTGTCAAAATCACACTCTGAATGGGGGTGGGAATTTACGTCATCTACAAATCTCTCTCCTATCTATCCTCTCCCTACACTCTCTTCTTTAGGTTGATGGGACTCAACCTTTGGAAGTAGAAAAGTGGTAGAAGAGAAGTTGGGCTGGAGGTCACTCACCCACTTGCCCACCAACCGGAACTGCAAGAGACCAGAGAAGAGAGACATCAGTTTGTTGGCGGGAGACAATGATGAATCGGGCAGCACGACTGATATAGACTCTGAGGAAATACCTTAGCTCTCTTGAGAGTCTCTCTTCCTTTCCCAAAGTCAAGTACTGACAGAACTGATGGTTACTGATTGACTTTTCTTGTTTCAGGGCTGAGGATCAAACCCAGGGACTGGCACATTCTAAGCAAGTGCTCTTCTGTGGACCCGAAATGGGGCTTTATTGTAACATGAGAGTCCCAGGTGTAATGCTGACTCTGCACTCCCCTTTTTATGCTTTCGCTATAGTAAGCATCAAAAAAACAAACCATCAAAGCCCAGATGCAGTTGTCTCCATACTCATAATTTCTAGTGTAATATATCGAAGGGAAATAAAACAAAAAACATCTTAACTCCTGATAGCCAGAGCCTATATCATTCTAGCCATTTCCCTGAGTTCAACTTACCCCAAAGGAGCAGAGCCGTCAGAAACCACATGTTCCCTCTAAGCCGGAGAGGGCAGTGAAAGCTGTTCCGTGAGAGACATTGAGGAGGTTCTGCTGGAGGCCCCGAGGCTACGATTAGAAAAGAGGAAGGAAGTTGACTTTTTCGGACCACATTCATCATGTGCTTTTCTGGGAAATACGTTCCTAATTTTTGGAGCATGCTTTTTCCGTTCTCGTATCCCTTAGCACACACCACTCTGTTTGAGGCTCTGGACTGGGGGGGTTACGATTTTTCAAAGTCCAGGGGGAAGGACTAAATTTTAATGACATTCTATTCTGATTATATTTTCCCTTCATTATTGTCTCAATTTGAGATGACCTTGCCTGATTCCTCTTTTCCTGACCTCCCCTTTTTTGTTAATTTGTATACATTCCTCGATCCCTTCCTCTAATTTTCCCATGTGACCCTGAGATTCCTTCCTAAGCTTTTTCACCATTCATGCATCAATTTCACCCTTTACTTTTGTATATACGTTTTCCATCATTCCTAAAATGGCAAATTCACTGCATCTTGATTTTGTCCTTATATTACTGTATCAAAAGGAGGAGGGTGATTGGAGAAGGAGTCAAACATTTGTGTAGCTTAGGCTTTCAAAAACAGCTGCATATGCAACAGAGTTTCTTCACATGAATTCCTCCACCAACTTTGGAACTGCCTGATGGTGTGAGTCCTTGCAAACGAGCAGCCCTGTTCTGAAAGTCTCTCCCAGTACTGCTCATGGGGGGAGTAGACACAATGATTTGTCGGCTCGTAGCCTGTGAAAATTCATGATCCTCCCTGACACCCAAGCCAACACCATTTTAGTGGGTCAGGAAATACCTTCAGCATCATGGTGACAAGGACAGAAAGGAGTTTGTCAAGATAGGGTATCAGGAAGGTAGGTGAAGGAAGAGGTTGGCCACAGACTCTTCCCACTTCCTTTATCATGTTCCACACCAAGGGAAGAAAAAAACTTTTATTCCCTTTTAGAACTTAGCAAAAGTTGTACAGTATTTTACACACATTAAAGAATGCATAGATTCCACCTCACCCCACAAAGAATGGCTGCTATCAAGAAATCAGTCAATAACAATGTTGGCTGGGTTGCGGGGAGAAAGGAATCCTTCTCCATTGTTGGTGGGAGTGCAGACTGGTGCAACCACTGTGGAAATCAATATGGAGATACCTCAAAGAGCTGGGACTGGAGGTTCCCTTTGACCCAGCCATCCCTCTGCTGGGTATCTTTCCAAAAGAATTAAAAGAATCATACCATAGTGATATATGCGCACCCATGTTTATAGCAGCACAGTTTGTAACAGCTAAAACTTGGAAACAGCCCATCTGCCCATCAGTTGGAAACTGGATAAAGAAGATGTGGTTTTTCTATGAGATGGAATACTACTCAGCCATAAAGAATGAGAAATTAGATTCATTCATAGGAAAATGGATACATATTGAGGATATACTCCTAAGTGAAATAAATAAGTCACACATGTGTAAATACCAAATAGTTTCTCTGGTGTGAATAAACTATAATAGTACATAAGATCCTGATGAGATAACTGACCATGTGAAATAGGAAGAAAAGGGCTAAAGGTGTAGGGAAAATGGGAAGGGTAGGGGAAAGGTAATAAGGGAAAAAATATGAAAAAATGGAAACAAAGTGTTTGTAAATGAGGAGGGGAGGAGGGGGTGAAGGGAGGGTGGGGACAAGGGGGAAAAATGAGAACCAAGACCTGTCATATAAAGGTACAGGATCTCAATAATGAATGTAATTGTACTGTATACCTAAAATGTACCAATAAATTCAATAAAAGAAAAAAGTATGAAAAAAATGCATAATACATGTGTAAATGGTTAATAGTCTACAACAAAACAAATGTTTACGAACTCATCACTGAAGTTTCTAACTAGAATGCTGTGAATGGCGTACCAGATTTCCAGCCAAAATGGAGTTACAGAGAGTGGATTTATCCCTTCACTTGAAACAAACCAATGAAATAAAGTACACGAAATGGTGCTTTTTAAAATAGTGGACATCAGGCAATGGGCCCCTCATCCCTGAGAGATGGAGAAGAAAAGGCAAGAGCTCTGTGATCGCCCCCCTAACTGCATTGAGAGTGTCCTCAGGCTGCAGTGCGAAAAGAGGGGATTCAAGCATTGCCCAGGGGAGTTCCTGAGTTGGGGAGATGGAGTTGAAAGCATGGAGAGACCAAAGTGGTTGGAGGTCACAGGCCAAAGAACTAGAAAAGAGAAAAGTGCCCACTGAGAGAATTGCAGAGAATCCTCCTTCAAGAAATTAGCATCATATGCTGGGTGTGGTGGCGCACGCCTGTAATCCCAGCACTCGGGAGGCTGAGGCAGGAGGATCGCTGTGAGTTTGAGACCAGCCTGGGCTACATAGTGAGTTCCAGGTCAGTCTCAACTACATAGTGAGACCCTGTCTCAAAAAAAGAAAGAAAGAAAGAAATTAGCTGCATAATGTTAATGACTCAACTACCCCAGGTCTGGGAAAGAACCACTCAAAATGATTAGGTAGAACAGTACCCAGTATTCATAGAGGAGTGGGGATAATGCCAATTCCTAAAAGTCAGAAAGGAAACTTTCATTATTCATGGAGTGCATGACAGAGAACTCAGAAGTCTTCGCTCAATTAAACATGGAAGATATAAGAGCATCCAAGCACAGATTCTAGAAATGGAAACCAATATGTTGGATGCTGTTAAAAGCAGATTAGAATGCAGAAGAAAGAGCCCAGAAATACCTGCACCTGCTGCTTTCCAGGTGCCGCTCACAGATTCAGAGGGGGTCAATTTAGAAAGTAGCTTCTGAGAACCCGTTCAGTGAGAAACTCATGGCACAGCTCACAGTCTTCCCTAACTCCTTTGGTGAAAGCTGAGAGGAATTTCAGCAAGCTGCAGCCCAGACCCACTAGGCCCCACACCCATACCTGGCAAGGTCCAACCTTAGCAGATCAGAGGACTGGATCTGCACAGCCTGAGATCAGTCACCCTTGCTGTGCTTCTGAGCGCTTGTGGCTAGGAGGAATTTTGGACTCATTCTTTTCCCCTCCATCTATCTTACGTTTTTATTCAATTTTTCATTCTTATGTTTTAATTTGATGTTTGCTTTTTTTCTCATTTTTATTTTATTTCTGCTTTTACTTTCCCGCTTCATTTTCTTCTCCCTCCTCCCTCAGCGGTGGAGATTGAGCCCAGAGCCTGTCGTACAACAGGCAGGTGCTCTGTGTCTGAGCTACACTCCCAGTTCAGCTGAGAGGAGTTAAGCCCAGCTCCAGCCACCAAGTCCCACTTGACCCGTCGTGGGCACTTCTACTCCAACTGTTGACCTGTTCCTAGGTGGGCGTGGCTAAGGGGAGGCTGAGGTCCTACTCCTGATCAGATAACCCACAGGAGCTGCAGAAAAGCCCAGTGGTTACCGACACCATTATCCTGTTCTTCTCTGTCGATTGTGAACGCTCCTGGTCAGATAGCATAGGGCTGATAAGACTGAAGGTTAAACTGCAAGGAGAGAGAGCTGCGATTCTAGCCTTCCCCCACCTTATGAAGAACCAAGATCTGTATCATTCTCCACCCAGAGGGCAAGAGCTATGCGCCCTTCAACAGGACTGGAACAGCACCATATCCCTGCCAAGTAATAGAGCTACTATTGACTGGAAATCCCCAACTCTTGATACCACCCCCATAGTAGGAGTAACCACAGAGGACACATCCCATATACTTTACTGCCTACACCACATCTGCTTGAAGTACCAAAGTTTCCCCGTGCTCACAAGACTTGAGACAGTGGATCTCTCTGACTCCGATATGTTATGCTCTGTGCCCGAACTCACAAGGCACAGCCAAAGAAGCTGCAGGGAGATTAATTACACTACAGAGTCCGGTTGGAAATAAACTCAAACCAAAAAAGAAAATTATAGAGTGATAACACTAATGAGCATAGAGACAAAAATTTAAAAATCACTTGCAATTTGAATTTAAATAAATACTATGATCAAACTGATTTTATTGAAGGGACTACAAGGATAATTCAACATATGCAAATCAATAAATGTAATTAGCACACAAATACAGCCAAGGATTAAAATTATATGATCATCTCAATAAATGCAAAAAAGCCTTTGACAGGGCCTGGGATTTAGCTCAGTGGTTCTGCCACTTACAAGCGCAGGGACTCTCGTTCAATTTCCGGTACCAAAAAATGAAATCCTTTAACAAAATTCAACATCCTTTGCTGAATAAATAAGGTGTGGAAGGATCATACCGCAATATAATAAAGGCTAAATATGACAAATTCACAGCCAATATCATAGTGAATGTGGAAAAACAAAGCATTCCTGTGAAGATCAGGAACAAGACAAGTTCGACCACTCTCACCACTCTGATTCAAAGTAGCTCTTACCTCTGTTGGTGGGAATGTAAAATAGTACAGGAACTATGGAAAACGGTACAAAAGTTACTCAAAGAAATGAAACTAGAACTACTGTGTTATCTACCTATACCACTCCTGGGTATATATCTAAGGGAAGGTCAGCATATAAAGGAGATAGCTGTATATCCACATTTATTTCACAAGAGCTGCTACACGGTTTGTATTAGACATCCTCCCAAAGTCTCACACACTCCTAGGTGTGGCTTCTGGGAGTGGCTGGATCATGGGTGTGGCACTAGATTAGCCCACTGATTGGTTTACCATAGTTCTTGTGTAGCTCAATGGATTTATTGAAGAGAACTCACCTGGGTGTGGGTGGCACCAACCAACAGGCTTGGGATAAAAGGGGTGAGAAGACAGAAGGCGGGCTGCTTCCTGCCTCCTGCCTGCCTGGCCATGGCCTGCTTCTGTCTGCGATGCCCCTCTGCCAGGCCGCCTTGCCGTGAAGCCAGCTGACTGGGGACTGACACCTCTACAAACTGTGAGCTAAAATAAACCTTTCTTTATCTAACTTGTGAATGTCAGGTATTCAGTCCCAGCAATAAGAAAGTAACTAAGACAATAGCCAAGATATAGAGCCTGTGGGAGCCCGCCATGGCTGTCTGGCATTTGACATTTGAAAGGAAACTTCTTCCTCTACAATGAAGGTACCCATACAAGCCATGTAGCATTTGTTACCTTTCAAGGACTCTGTGGGTTAAGCTTATTTGTTCTTTGACCCTGCGATGGGAGGAACTCAAAGAGATAGCCAAAGATCTGGTGTTATCTGTAGGAGTCAGAAAATCTGGTTTCTGCATAAGAAATGATGGAGATGATTGCTTGGTGCTCCCTGTTGCTGTGCCTTTAAGGAAAGCTGTTTCTGCAGAAATAAACCAGACTTCTCTTGGTCTCCACTCAGGCTTGAGTGTTCTTTCCTTTCTCAATCCTCACTCCCCGACTCAGGCATGTTTGTGTTGTGACGGCTGGACCGCCACAGAACCAGCCTGGTGCTTGTCGACAGACGAATGGATTAAAACAGGGCATCTATACACAATGGAGTATTACGTAGTCATACAAAAGAATGAAATCCTGTCTTTCGCAAGAAAATGGGTAGAATTGGAATATTATGTTAAGCAGAGTAAACCGGACATGGAAAGAGAAGTATTATACTTTTTCTCTCAAATGTGGAAACAAAAACAACACTAAAAGACTATCTAAAAGTGGAAGGACTATTAGGGACTAAGAAGAGGATCAGATAGAGAAGCAGCCTGGGTAAGAGGAGGAAACGTGAAGATGATTAAAGTACAATATATGTCAGGTGTTGTGGCACCTGCCTGCAATCCTGTTAATCCTGGCACTCTGGAGGCTGAGGCAGGAGGATTGCTGCCAGTTGAAGCCCAGCCTGGACTGCATAATGAGTTCACAGCCGGCCTGAACTACATAGTGAGATCCCATCTCAGTAAATAAATAAATATTTTTAAAAGTATTATTTATATAGTGAAATCCATTAACTATTCATTACAATAATTATAATAACAAAAAGAAAAAAATAGGCTATAGCAGAAAAGATGAACAAATGTGAAAACACAGCAAAATGAAACAGGATTAAAAAGAATATAAAAAACAACATTGAGGTATGGGATAACTTCAATGGTATAATATATGTGTACTCTGAAAAGAGAGATGGTGCATAGAAAAATTTTTTCGAAGGAATAATACTCCCAAATCTACAAACTTGATGAAAAGTATTTTAGGAGGCCAGAATATGCTACCCTAATATATGTCCTTTTTTGGCATAAGGGTTTGAGCTGATTATTTTTGACAGCAAACATAGAAGTTCTGCAAACAAAATAGGCAGTTTTACCTTTTATACAGGAATTCTCTTTGTAATGATGACATAGGATACCAAAAATGGTATCCAAATAAGCAAAAAGAATCCAAACAAGGGAAATGTTAACACTCCCATCCTTCTAGATATCTGAAATTCAAGGAAAGGGGGTTGCCTGCCCACCCCACTTTTCAAAGGTTTTTATACGGCAAAGCCACATGGTAAGGTGGGTAAAAGGTGAAACAAGGGCTGGGGATGTAGCTGGTGCCTCCCCTAACAAGCACAAGGTCCTGAGTTCAATCCCCAGGACCAGGGGGAAAAAAAAGTAAGACAAAACTTAAGACCCAATGGAAAATTACAAGGTGGGCATGAGGTGGGAAAAAACCATGATCAACCAATAAAATCACGAGTACAGTTACCCATGCAATATTGCTTAAATAGGGATCAAATGGGAATACAAGTCGTGTACAAGGACTTTCCAGAAAGGAAGTGGGGTAGGGAGATTGATGTCTACTTGGAATATCCATTACTGATATTCATCTCTAGGGGAAATAGTACCTCTTTTCTTTTTATAATGCTGACCAATGAATGTGTCTCAATTGTCTTCCTCTGCTGAGGGCCCAGTTTTGTCTAACTGCCGTATAATAATTTCCAACTAACTTAGCTATCTGCAGTAATGATGTCTTCCTTCCTGTTCCAGGAAGAGAAAGATGACTAAATCACAAAAGATTTCTATCAATGGAGAAGGCACTGGTTTAAATATGCATGACAAAAGTTACTTTTGTTTATCATGCTTTCTCTGGACAAATTCTCACAACTTGTCTCACTTATATCCTTTTTTTTATTATAGTTAAAGATACTGCTACAGTATATTTGCCAAATTCCTGGGCTACCATTTTTTTTGGTTTTTGTTTGTTTGTTTGGGCCACCATTTTGAGTCACTCATTTTTCCCTAGGTATCTATCTTTTTCTCTTGTTAATCTGTTCTTTGTTATAAGGGCCCCAGCTGAGAATTCAATTTGTATTTCTTTTACAAGGGTGGTTGAATCTATGTGTTTCGGTTTTCTTTTTTCTTTATTTCTTTTTTGGTATGGGGATTGAATTTGGGACCTCAGTGCTATGAGGCAAGCAGCGGAACCACTGAGCTCAGTTCCCAGCCCCCAACTGAGAATTCAAAAGGACAGGGGAAATATAATTTTTCCCTCTTAAATGATAAATTCACACATCCAAAAATTTCAAAGACCCAAACCCAAACACAAAAACAAAATAAAACAACCCTTCAAACCAATAAACAAAAAAATTGAAGAAAATGAATGACATCATAGTCAAATTACTGATTATTTAATGATAGAGAGGAAAATCTCAAAAACAGCCAGAGAGGACAAATACATCTTATATTACAGAGGAAAAGATATAGAGATCAGATTTCTCACTGAGAATAGTGCAAGTGGCCTGGAGATTTAGCTCAGAGGCACTGCGCCTGCCTGGCAAGTGCAAGGTCCTGAGTTTGATCCCCAGTTCCACAATAATAATGATAATAATAATACTGATAACGCAAGGGAGGACAATGTAACAATATTTTTAAGCACTGAACAAAAAAAAAATAGTCCTTCTGACTTCAGACATTATTGTCCCTGCATGGCCCCATCGTTACCCTGTCTACAATTTCAAGAACTATGGCCAGGATGCTAAATTAAACATGTGATTAAAGGTCTGGGGGACAAGAAGTTCCTGGACCTCATCATTATTCTCCTTCTTCATTTTGAAATGAGGTTATATTTGCTCAAATACCAGATGGCCACAGTTCAGTTCAGAAAACTCATTTGGAGAAAGACAGCTTCCTGCCTGGCAGATTTGCGAGACTCACTTCCCCAAGCCGATGAGTTTCAGGGAGACTTCTCCCTCCTACACACCTCCTTCCCTCTCTCATTTTAGTGATTGAATGGGTGCCCTTTAATCAATCTTTTATGTCCACTGACTTATAAATACTGCTGGAATGAGTCCTCACTGCACGAGAAATCGTTCGCTCCCTCTTCGCTCCCTTTCAGCCTTAGATAAAAATTCAACGTTAAACAAAAATCTCCACGTCGTTTGGGAGAAATGGGGACCACGACAGAGCAATGACGGGAAAGGGAACTAAGGCTGCTCTGTTTATAAAGCTTCCCTATGGCTTTGGTCACTTTGTTTTCTTTAGATCTTTCCAAGATAACCTCATTTGAACTGTATTAGTCCATATTAGTGATACGGAATAATGCATTTCATTCTGGCATTTTCCTACGTACGTATCATCACCCTCCCTCGTCCTCGGCTCTCCTTCCGCCTTTCGTCTCCTCTAAGTGTCCCTCCAAGAAGATCTCTTGGATTTTTCCAACTTCTTCCAGTTATTCCTCTTGTCCTCCTGTGTTAGCGTCCTACGTCGCAGTAGTTTGGACTACTGTGCTGCGTATTCCTTTTGGTTTTGCTTTGTTACTGGGGTTCGAACTCAGAACCTTGCACTTTCCAGGCAGGCACAGTGCCACGAAGCTAAATCCCGGGCCCTATCACGTATTCCTTTTAATAGTTTGTTTGTTTCACAAACAATATATTTACTTCTCTACAGGGAAAGGGTAGCGGGAGTTGCCAGAGACCCCTGACGTGTTCCCGGCCTCCTGAAAGCCAGTGTGACTTCGGCGAGATAGGAAAGTGGGGATTAAAAGAGACACAGAGACAGACTCGAGAGAAACCGAGTCTTGGGCTGATCTAAGCTGGTCTGGGCAGCAAACACAAAGGACTCCAGGACGCCCAGGGTTTTTCCATTACCAGTGTGAGAAGGGGGAGCTTCTGAGCCGATGCTCACCCATTCTGAGCTTCTGAGCACCCATTCAATCACTAAAATGAGAGAGGGAAGGAGGTGTGTAGGAGGGAGAAGTCTCCCTGAAACTCATCGGCTGACACTGCTGAGAAGTATCGAGCAGGCGGGACTGCAGAACGAGGGCACAAGCTTGTTATATCTTTGCCGAAGAGAACACACGGGTAATTCAGAGGGGAGTGAGCCAGCCAAGCTCTGTCATTTCCAATGGAACACTGCCGAATTATGGAATCATGGGCAAGAAGCTTGTGCCGCTACAGCCTGCTAATACTGGGCAGAGGTGCCTGCTACGCTTCCCTAATTGGAATGTAAACATTTTTAGGGGGGAAATTACCAGTCCTGCTTCACTTATACCTGTATTTTGCTTCACAAAGATACTTGGATAAACAGTAAATGCTGGATAACAAATACATAAATAAATAAAAACATAGCCGATCAGCACGTTCCCCTTTCTCAATTCTGTCCATGCAGAGAAGTTTATAATCAAACTGAGAAGCAGGAATCTTAGTCTGTCTTGGCACCATCTGGATTTTGTGCCTTGTGCACAAATATTTACCTAGAGTCTTTATATTTGGAGGCCCTTGCACTGAGTGAAAATTTAAATTTAAAAATTGCCAACTATTTTAATGAGAAAAGTTGACTCAAGATACACCATAGATATAAATCACACTAATTCAAGAAACGAAATTTATATAAGAAACAAAATTTAGCCTGGGGATTTAGCTCAGTGATTCCGCTGCCTGCCTTGCAAGCACAAGGTCCTGAGTTTGATCCCTGGTACAAAAAATTAAATAAGTAAGTACAGTTCTTGCACCTGTAGATTTATTATTTACTAAAGGAGCAACACAAGACTTGGTTGTGGGTAGAAGGGGACGGGGGGGGGGAGATGCAGCACCAGGCAGGCATTCGGAATTAGGTTTAACACTTTCCTTTCCTTAGTAATTTCCTCCAGTAGAAACTGAACAGTAAGGCTCTAAAGAGCAGTGAAATGGTGAACATGTCCCACTGATTGAAGAGTTATAGATGATGGCACCTGTCATCCCCCTTGTTCACAGCGTGTGTGTGTGTGTGTGTGTGTGTGTGTGTGTGTGTGTGTAGGGTACTGCTTTGGGTTCATTCAGGCATTCAAAGCTGTTTCACATGATATTCTGACTATAGACCGTCGCATCAAGTAAAATGATGGGTAGTGCTGTGTTGTTTGGGAACTAAACAGGAAAAAGAGAAAGTCTGCAGAAAAAAATTAATGCGAGACGTTAAACAGGTGTTCAAAGTCTGAAAAGGCAAAAGGAGGCAGTGATATAACGTAGAGATGGTAACTATAGGAAGCAGTTATCAGGCTGGGATTCGGGGAAAATACATACAGCTGAGTTAGAACTCGGGTAACCTGGATGAAAAAATCCCCTGGGGCTGGGGGTCTGACCTCTGAGCAGGAAGTTACTGGAAGTTCTAGGACTCAGGGCAGGCAGCCGGTGGAGCAGGGACTCAGACCCCTGACAAGAAGGTGCCTGAGATTGCTGATGGTGACTATAGGGGGTGTCATGAGGCTTGCTCTGGGATTATAGAAAAAAAAAAGAAAGAAAGAAAGAAAAGAAACAAGAAGCAACTCCCCCTGCAAGGGTGAAAAGTTATTGTTGGACTGATGCTGTCGGGAACAAGAAACAACAAGATCCAGCAAGTTCCTCAGGCCTCCTCCAGCCCCTCCTTTTAACACCCTTGTGGGAAGAGACCATTCAGGCCAGCAAATAAAGTGTGGTTTGGGCTGGGGATCTAGCTCAGTCGCTCAGTATCCTTGCAAGCCCAACATTCTGAGTTCGATCCCCAGTACAGGAAGCAAACAAATAAACAAACAAACAACAACAATGACAACAAAATGCAGAATCCTAACCTCATCACCAAAAAGCAGTTTGCAAAGGGTGGATCCCATTTTTGGCCACTTCCTTACACATCTGCTCACACAAAGCCTCTTCTACAATGAGTTTTCTTGAAACCATAATACTCAAATATAATTCTTTATAGCATATTTTGTTTATTTGGGCATAAGAATCACCTCGCTAAAATAAAGAAATCATCCAAGGGCTGGGAATTTAGCTCAGTGGTTCTGTTGTCTGCCTTGCAAGTGCAAGGTCCTGAGTTTGATCCCTAGTACCAAAAAAAAAAAAAAGTCATCCAAAAAGGGGCATAACTTTTTCAATAGCCATTGTGGCCAAAGTCATTAATTGAACAGCCACGTGTGGGTAACAGAACTGAAACCAATACTCATTATGGATAGAATATAAAGACACTTCACAGGAAGTCATGTGTCTACTATCCATAAATAGAGGAAGCTTGAAACCTAAGAACAGGAATTGGTCCAAAGAGGGTGAGTTGGAGCTACTCTCCAGTTCCTCTCATCAGTTTAATTCCCCCTGGAAAACAGGAGAATTAAATCCCTCTACAAGTTAAACAAAAGATCAATATGATAATATTTTAACCTTCAATATTTCTTTGAAACAATATATTTCTTATGTAGGTAATAAACCAAAAGCATACTAATTTAGTAGATTGGATTCTCCCAAGCAAATATTGATTGCCAGCATTATTAATCTTTTTCTATCATTTTATTTTTTATTTTTTTGTTGTTGTTGTTTTTGTGAGACAGGATCTCACTAATGTAGTTGAGAATGACCTGGAACTCACTATGTAGCCCAGGCTGGTCTCGAACTCACAGCGATCCTCCTGCCTCAGCCTCCCAAGTGCTGGGATTACAGGCATGTGCCACCACACCCGGTTCCATCATGTATCTCTTCAACTGCTTTATGATTTAAAAGCAGGCATATTATATGTAACAATAATATTGCAAAGACTGGCCTTTAACTCAAGAAACATAACCAGTTGTTACAAAGGACTAACTACACAGCCCCAAATTTGTTTCTTTATAATATTAATGTTGATTCAGGCTTTGTAGTTCCTCTTCTAATTTTAATGCTGATTCTATTTCTTGTTCCTTTCCTGAATTAGAATTTTACTTACCTTTCCTACAGGTTAAGTCACCTTTTCAGATCCAATAAGGCAGCAGTTTGAGGTTAAAAATTGAAGATGTAGGACTAGAAACAAGAGACTTACATGATTTTTTGATGAGGGGGGTCCTGTTAGGTAGTCAGAAAGAGCCTTTTTCCAAGTTAATACTTCGCTCATACAATCAGATATTTTGAAATTTATAGTTTTGTCTGCTATAAATAGCCTATTAAAACCCTAGGTTTAGAAGGCTTTGTTACTTTTTAGCCAACACCAGCCACTCAAACAAATAGTACAAAACTCTGGGCAAGAATTAATCTTCCTGAATACTCTTTTTCTGTTGTTCTGATCACATCCTAGCCAAGAGAGGCATTGGTGGCTTGGTGGTGGAATTCTTGCCTCCCATGCTGTGGTTTTTCTACTTCTCTCTAGTCAAGTTTCATCGCATAGGCAGAAACAGCATGAAAAACCAGCCAAGGGGCCAGGAATCTACCTCCCTGCTGTATTTGGATTGGCTTTAGTAGGTCATCAATAATGTTAAATTGGTGAAATCAGTGTCTTTGTTCTCATTATCATCTGCGTGTTATTTGGAAGCTACTGTGTTGATATTTTACAACTTCAATTATTCTTGCTTCTTCTAGAAATTCCCTGTAAGTGGACTCATATAAGAAGCACAATTTATCCAATTCTTCCTGCATCATATCTCTGAGTTTTTCCCATGTTATTAAATATATTAGGTGTTCATTCCATGTTCATTACTGAACAGTATTCACTTGGGTAGATATGCCACAGTTTATTTATCAGTGTCCTGACAATGGATATTTGGGTTGTTTGTAATTGGGCTATTGTGAATAAAGTTGTCATAAAAATTGGTGTGTGTGTGCACACATATGTTTCCAATTCTCTTGGGAAAATAACTAGGTGAAGGACTGCTAAGAACAAAGGAGACTTATATTTAAGTTGGAAAGAGGTTGTCAAACCAAAGTGGTAGAACATTTTACATTCCCCCTAAAAATGTATGATTTCTGATACTTTTACTTTTTCACCAAGATGTGGTATTTTCTGATTTTATCATTTTTGCTACTTTACTGGTTGATTGGCATCTCAATGTGATTTTAATGTCTCTTTCCTTGACAACTAATGCCTTTGAGCAATCTTTTATGTGCTGATTGAGTATATTTTCTTTTCTCCAGTATCTTTTTAAGCTTTTGTCTAGTTTTTCTTTTCTTTTCTTTTTTTTTTGTACCAGAGATCAAACTTGGGGCCTCGCACTTGGGAGGCAGGCAGCGGAACCACTGCGCTAAATCCCTGGCCCAGTTTTTGTCTAGTTTTTTAAAATGAATGTTTCAATTAATATTGAATTGTAGGAGCTCTATATATTTCGGATACAGGTTCTTTTTTTGGTGAATATTTTGTCACAGTATGTGGCTTGACTTTTCACTCACTCATTTATTGGGGTCTTTTGATAAGAAGACATTTTTAATGTCAATAAAGTCTAACTTGTAATATTTAAATTTTTCTTTATTTAAGAAATACTTGGTATTATGGCTTGTATCTAGACTCCCCCCAAAGCACCTTGGGCTCATAGGTGGGATTTCTTGGGGTGTGTGTATATAGATTAAGGCTGTGATAACCAGATTAGTCCACTGATTGGTTTAGCACAGTTCTGGGTATGGATAATGGGAGGCCCCACCCTAGGTGTGGGTGGCACCACCAATAGACTTGTAGCCTGGATAGCATGAAAGGGAAAGATAAGCTCATTACTGCTGCTTGCTGCCTCCTGCCTGCTCTGCCATAGACTATTTCTCCTCTGTGACGCCCCCTCTGCTATGCTTTGGAGGCAGTTGTCTATGGACTGACACCTCTACAGACTGTATGCTGAAATAAACTCTTCCTTCTTTAACTTGCGTGTGTTAGGTATTTTGTCCCAGCAATGAGGAAGTAACCAAGATGCTCGCTTTCCACTATTGTAACAAATAACCAAGATAACCAATTTATAAAGAAAGAAAGTTGTTTTGGCTGACAGTTTTGGAGGTTTTGGTCCATGCTTGCTTGCCCCATTGCTTCTGAGTCTAGGGGAGAGAGAGAGAGAGAGAGAGAGAGAGAGAGAGAGAGAGACCCTGATAGCTCTCCCTTTGAGGACATATCACTAAAACATCTTGAGCTGACCTTCCAGGTAGTCTGTTTCTGTGGGCCTTTGAATCCTTTATGATGGTGATCCCAGGTCTTGGTTTTGAGTGCCCCTTTGCTCTGGGTACCTGGCTACCATCCTGCTGTTCACAACACCTACCTGGGTGACGGTCTCCTGCATGTCACCCAAATAGTGGAATGGCACAGTGCGGATTTGAAGCTGTGGTACGTATTTCTCCAAAGTGTAAGCATCAAGTACATGCCCCAAATTGTTGGAGACTGCTACCATATGCCCCAGATTTAAGGTCAACATTAGAACTGAGCACTAGTTTAGATAAGATTTTAAACTTTATTCAGCATCAAATGACCATAGTCAATTTCTCTTCAAGCTATATTTCACAAAAGACAAACTGGTTTTTTCAGCAAATTTGGGTCAAGATTCTCCCTGTTCTTTGCATTTCAGTATTTATACTTCTCTTCCAGGTAGGACTGGTCGTGATAAAAGATTAATAAGTGTAATAAAACTCTTAGCCTGTCCTTTTGCATGCTCTCCACATTTTGTAGACATGATGTTGCCTAGCTAGTCTCCTGGGCATGCTTGAGACTTTAGGAATTTTAAAAATAGGGACTCATCAATAACACCAAAATAATACAGCAACGCCATGTCTACATCTCAAAAACTTTATGCTGAATGAAGTAAAAAAGAAACAAAAGAAATCGTATTCAGCTGTGTAAATTTCAAAGAATGTTTTTTGATGTGTGGTGATAGAAAACAGAATGGTGTAAGTGAAGGGAAAGTGAGGAATTGATGGGAAAGGACTCCCCCAGCTTTCTTGGGCTACTGAAAATGTCTATTCCCTGAACTAGGTAATGGTTACACTTGTCAGAATTCATCATGATGTGCACCTCATGAGACTTATGCTTTAATAATGTACTAGCGTCAGCTGGACGTGGTGTCGCATCCCTGTAATCCTGGCACTTCTGAGGCTGAGGCAGGAGGATCTCCACAAATTCAAGGCCAGCCTGAACTGCATAGTGAGGAGACCCTGTCTCAAAACAAATAAACTAAAAAAAAAGTCCTGTTGTCATAAAAATCGGAGTGGGATGAGTTAGAGGAGGGCATTAAGTTTAGGTTTTATCATATTAGATGTCACTGAAAAATACTTCGTTGAGCTAAAAAAAAAAAAAAAAAAAAAAAA
>NW_022900945.1:51286173-51305051 GCF_012274545.1 Fukomys damarensis | reverse complement strand
AAAAAAAAAAAAAAAAAAAAAAAAAAAAGAGTTCCTACTTGGTTTATCTCCAAGAAAAAGTGGTTCCAGCTACAGCATCACAGTGGGGGAAGCTGAAGACAAGGCCCTACTGTAGGGCATTGCCTTGGGGACCGTCCTGTCTGCTGTCCCTGAGACCAGGCCCTAAGTAGTGCTCTGCGGAGTTTTCTTCCCTTCCCCTGACCTCACTGTGGACAGCCACGGTAAAAGCCTGTTCTCTAGCCCAGAAGCTGGGCACAATCGGTGCAGAGTTTTAGAAAGGGAAACTAAAACATACCAAATCTTGGCAGGCAAGAAACTTGCAGCAGGGTACTAACGATCTCGACACACTGTCAGCCTGCTGCAGCTAGGGTGTTTCCTTTAATAACTTTTATATGAAAATATCCACATTTTCCTTCTTTGTTTTCGGTGGCTAAAGTTATTGCAATTTTCTTTCATAAAACAATTCTCATCCCTCCACAGCCCATGCAATTGCGCGTTTCCCAGTGGGTCACTGTGTCGCACCCCGGCCTCACTCTTTCCTCCTCCTCGGGGCTCCTGTTCGGCTCCAGCCCCTCCTGCTCCAGCGCGGACCCTGCAGACCCCTCCATCTCAGTCCGGCTGAGCAACCAGAGCTCCAGCGGCCTCTGCGACCTGTCCCAAGGGACACTGAACAGAGATGGGGGGGTGCAGAATAAAATATTGGTCAAATTAATTTTCCCCCTTGCAAAACCTTTCAGCTACAGTATTTTCAACTCTCAGAATTCTCTGCAGGACTAGCCTCTCACAGACGGCAAAAGCGTGGAGATGAAGACCAGGCACATGACAAAAGCAGAGCCATTAATCAGGGTGTGAGAGGGAAGGCGGCAGCCGCCCTGCATGTTGACAATCTATGGCAGATGGCAGTGGGAAAGGTTTAGGGCAGAAAAACAGAGGCGGCCTCGGATGCACCCCGGCTAGAAGCTGTGAGGTGAGGAAGCTGCCAGTGAGCTCAGGCTGGGTTCAATCCCCACTACCGGAAAACGAAGTAGGCCTCCTAGGTAGGGTGCATATTTGGCTTCCTTTGGTTGTTCCTAAATTGCATGGAGGACAAAGAATGCTGTCAGCTATTGATCAAGTTCCGCCCACTCGAGGCAATTCTTGGGGAAGCTGTTAACTTTCCAGCTTCTTTTTAAACTAGAGATAACAGCCTGACTTTCTAGAAGTCTGATTTACAGCATGCTGGCTTCCTGGGGTGTTTGTTGTAGATAAGGGATTGCAGATTGTGGCTCAAAGCTCTATCTTTATAAATGGTCTAGGCGGTGTATTTAGTCTCCGAAATGTACTAATTCAGGCAGTTCTGACCCAGCTTTCCTGAGGCCTCCCTCCCTTAGCTCTGGGTCACCGACCGGGCAACTCCGGGCCTCCGGCTTCGGAGACAGGCAAAAGTCAAGGCATTTAGGCATCACTCCGTGGATGAGTTTCCAAGGAGACCAGCAACTCAGTTTGTTGCTCTATTGCTCAGGTTGACTCTGGGATTTGGAGCGTGTCCAGTCACATTACAAAAGGCGTTGGCACCGAGAGCACCTAGGGAGAGCTCACTCTCCATTACAATGATGAGAGAGAGCGTGCACAGTTGGCCAGCAAGTGAAAAGTTGGTGGTTCGAGCCCACCCAGGGACATCAAGGGAAATTTGTGGTTTGATCTAAAACCTGATACCTTACTTACCTAACTCCTATGATCTAGTGGCTGCCTGTCATCCCCTGGCCCCCCATCTCTGTCCAGCACCACCACCACCAAAGGAAAAACGTCATGTAATCTAAGCATGACATCCGGGGAAACATTTTGTTTAGTTTTGCTTCTTACGTGGCCTTGGGCTAGCAGCAAGCTTTTTGCACCTCGATTTTTTTTTCAATGTAATATGAAGGTATCACTAGTAGTGTGTGAACAGTAGTCCCTGAGGGCTGTGCCTCGTTTTAGTAAATGCTCCATCTATATTAGTAGAATTGGGATCATCATTATGTTCTGAATTATTTTTAATGAAAATATTTCTTCTTTTGTTGTACTATTATCTAACCCTGTATATGTTGTTTTTGAAATTAATTTCGTTCCATGATTTTATAATTATAAACAATGCTTTAGTTAGCATTCTCATACAAGTATCTCTTCTACTTGTATAAGAATTTTTATAGGATAGGGTCCTGGAAATGCTGTTGCCTTATCGTCGTGGTTATGATTTTTTAACCTAAGTGATAAACCCTATAAATTTGCCTTCCATAGGAGGGGGACACCACTTATGTTCCTATTTAGTTTTTAACTCAAAGAATCCTTCTCTTCATACCCTTGCTAGCACAACAAATTTCTGTACATCTGTGATGTTCTAATAAAGGAAGTGCTGCTCTCGGGGCTTAAGGGGAAGCCTTCTTCTCTCTCTCGTTCATATATTGGTAATTATTTTCTCCCATCAGTGGTATCAGTGTGGATTTCTGGTATTGATGTCATGAAATGAATATCTGGAAACAGTCTCCGTTGAGGAGCAGTTGACAGGGGTCCGCTCTTGAGTAGTAACACATGACCACTGAGCTGGTCTATCCCACCTTCTTTTGATTTCTAACTATTCATTCCTACTAAGCCCACACTTCCTGGTGGACATTTGTTGGGTGGGCAGCCCTAAGCTCAAGATCCTGGGCCCTGGACTGGGGCCTCATGTCCACATATCCTTCTTAGATTTGCTGTTTCTTGTCCCAGTAGCCTAAACCAGGTTTTTTTTGCACCGGGGATGGAACTCTAGACCGTGCGCTTGCAAGGCAGGGGCAGCACCATTGAGCTAAATCCCAGGCCCCAATAAACCAGTGTTCAGTGTATGTGTTGTGGATGTCCAAGTTCTAGCTTGTTAGTACCAGCTGCTCTTTAAGGAATCTGGTGAATTGGGAACATTTCTCAGTTCCTTCTTGCTTTCAGACCTCACTTTTGACTCCCACCTTTGGCTACCCAGCCCCCCATCAGCTCCAACCCAGAAGATATTATTTCTTCTACCTGCTTTTTGAGCTCTGAGATCTCAGGATATAAGATCAGCATGGTGTTCCTCTTAGGAAACATACAACCATATGCACATGTAAGCACATGTATACAACAGGCAGGCCAGGAGCCGAGACCTGGTCCTGACTTTATGTATGGTGGATCCTTGACTTATCAAACTCAATTTGTTTCTGAGGGCTGGTTGTAACTCAAGTTGATCAATCGAAGACTCAGGCTCCTCTACACAGCCTTTAACATCTCTCTCCTGCATACAGGCAGAGCTCAGCGTCCTTAGACAGACACTGGCCCAGGATTAGGAAAGGATGGTGTAATGTTCCTTCCAGAACTCTTTAAGGGTTAAATCTGTATCTGAGAACGTCTGGAAATGGCCAGGACTCAGGTCATAAATTAAAACTAAAATTCCAGTTGTAACCTGAGCTGTTCACATGTCAGGTTGGTCGTAACTCAAGGCTCCACTGTACTAATGGTAATAGGCCCTTTACCACTACCATCCATCAGAGGTGCGGAAAATACTAGAGCAGAAAGGGAGCACATCTCATTTTACCGATAAGGACATTGAGTCTCAGAAAAAAAAAAATAAAGAACTATATCTGAGGTTCTCACAATTTGCTGGTGGAGGAGCCATTAATAAAAATCTTGGTTCAAAACTTCCAACCTAATATTCTTTATCAATTTCTTGTATCTTCTTATGTCTCTCAGATGAATAAAGCTGATTCTGCTTTTCTGGAATCTATTATTCTGTATTCTATAGGTCTATTATTTATTCTTAGACTGTTTTCAAGTAACAACGTTCATCACAATGACAATTAAAATGTATTTAAAATGTATTTAGTTAAATTTTTGTTTGTTTTTGTTTTTTTATTTAAGACATGGTGCTGCTATGTAGTTCAGGTTGGTGTTGGACTCACTATGTAGCCCAGGCTAGCCTTGAATTCATGGAAATCCTCCTGCCTCAGCCTCCCCAAGTGCTAGGATTACAGGCATGCGCCACCGTGCCCAACTATTTTAGGTAATTTTTTTTCCTTGGCATAGTGTTTGGTATCTGTGCTGAAAGATAGTTTTCATGAGAGCAAGGACTGGGCCTGCCTTGTTTACCCTATATTCCCAGTGCCTACATAAAATTTTACCATAAAATACTTCTTAAATATTTGTTGATAAATAAGTGCACTAAATTTACTGAAAAAACAAAATTTAATGTATGTTTCCTACCAAACTCTTTCCCAGAGATCAGCTGATGAAACAAAACAGATTTTGAAAAAGACAATCCTGGATTTTAACTCCAGATCTTCCATTTCCTGACTACACGATAGTGAACAATTTCATTACTCTGCCTATGCCATTATCCTAATCACTACAATAACAATTATGATACTGAATTAATGGAATTGTGATGTGCATAGTATACTTTACTAAGAGTTTGACTGAAAATACACCTCTGCCCATTTCTGGGAGGACTGGCTACTGACCAAGGGACCACTTGTATAGCTGAGGAATTGTTAAATACGCTGAGAAGTTTCCAGGATTATGAGTTTTTCCATACATCACCTTTTTAATTACATGCACAAGCAGAGAGTGGACGCTGCAGTACTGCACGGCATGAGATCGGTTTGTATTGACGGTGCCCTAGGCTGGACTTCTCAGCATCCTGCAGTCGGGCTGGAGACTCAAGAGAGGCACCTGTAACATTAAAGAAGGAATCGCCTCAGGACAGGGATGGGACGCATACGCTGGACAGAGTTTATCGGTGGGGAAAGATAGGGTGGAGGTTTACGAAAATTGGGTGGGAAAAGGAGAGAAAAGGACATACGCATAATATCAAAAAATGCAAGAAGTATTCTAAATTTGCTTTTTAAAAAAAACCTACCATTTTCTTAACCTAGCACCAAGAGGAAAGGTCACCAACATCAGTAACACCTGGGCCATCATTACTCTGTATCATGAGTGGTCCTCAAGGTGGGAGGGAGGATTAAACAAATCTGAGATCCACCGTGGCGTTTTCAGATGGTTCAGTTATGGCTTCCAATGTGCGGTGAGGCCAAAGAGGCTGCCTCATCCTTGTCCAACTTGCCTTTCCCAAGTGTCCTCAAAACAGATCATCATCATCATCACCATCATCATCTTCGCCATGATTGTCACTGCTACTATTTGATTTTTTGAGGCAGGGTCTCACTATGGATTTAAGGCTGGTCTTGAACTCACCGTATAGCCCAAGGTGGCCTTGAACTCTCTCAACAATGCTCCTGCCTCAGCCTCCCAAGGGCTGAGATTATAGGCCTGCGCCACCACACCTGGCTGAGAGATTTTTATTAAAAGTTTAATCCACAGAAGCAGCTTCGCCGTGATGGGTGATTTACAGTCAGAGTGGAGATGGAGGGGCATCTAGATAAGTCACCTCCTCGGGCACCGGGTGATTCAGTGTTCACTGAGAGACGTATGAGGTAACAGGAAAGTCGTGCGTGTTCCCACCGGTCCAGGAAGGAGACACCACCAACAAGATGAAGATTTCCGTCCACATACCCGTGAAGATCAACAACTTGGGGAGTGCGTGCGTTGTTGGCTAAAATAAAGCCAAATTGCTCTGAATGATTTAAAGTAATTCGTAATGACAAATTTTAAAAACCAAAGAAATTCAGGGAGGTTTTCTGAAACCCCTTCCCCTATCAAACCCAGGGTTGCTTTATCACCAAGGTATATCTCCAATAAAATAAATAATTTTATTTTTTCTTTTGAGACAAGATCTTGCTAAGTTGCTAAGACTGGGCTTAAACTTTTGATCTTCCTGCCTCAACCTCCTAATTAGCTGGAATTACATGTGTGCACCACTGTGCCTGGCTCAGGGAGATCATAGAAGAAAGCCCAAATTAGGTACGGAGCTGGCTGCAGACCCTGAAAGCCACTGGCAGCAGCAACCTAATTCTGATTGTCGAGGTCTCCGAGCACAGTGTCTCACCCACTGCAGGACACAGCAGAGCTCCAGCATCCTCAGGTCTAGTCTTACATCCCTTCACTACCCTCTCAGCAGATTACTTCTTCTCTAAGGGATGATCCATCCTTGCCCTCTGCTGGAGATTTTTCTCATGAAGAGCCCACTGACCGCCTGGTTTGTGTTTAAAAGGTTGAGAACTGAATAAGGACAATAAAAAAGGAGACAAGTTGTTAAAGGTAAAGTACTACCGTTCTATCTATAATTTTGTTATACATGTTTTTAACACAATTAGAAAGTTTGGAGGAAAAAGTAAGACCTACCAAATGCTGAAAACTTAATAAAATGAAGAAGGAAAAGAAAGAAAACAGCAAGCAACACTATTGTGTTAGCTGGGCATGGTGGCAAATGTCTGTAATCCTAGCAGTCAGGAGGCTGAGGCAGGAGGATTGCTGCTATTTCAAGGCCAGCTTGACCTATACAGTGAGACTCTGTATCACAAAACAAAAGAAGGAATTATTATGTCTTCCTCAGAGACAGAGTCCTAGGCTTCAAGGATCGTACAACAGCATCTCCCAACCAGAAGTGTTTACGGGCCTTGCTTCTTCTGACTGGTCTGTGGTGGGTCACAGGAAAAGGTGACCGGGACAGTGCCTTTACCCATGGCATCCAGACCTGAGCAAGAGGAAGCATTCTTGGAGTAACACTTTTACTATTTCACTATTTTACAACTACTTTTCTTTATTATTAAAATCATTTTATTACATTAAATATCGGACACCAATAATTTTACTATTTCAAACATTATGCTAATCCATGGAGTAGCTAAAGCTTGAGCTGTTTTATTTATTATTTGGACAAAAGTTGATGACAAAGGATGGATCAAAACATTTGAAGTTAAAAATAATGAGCTAGAACAGAAAACCTCATATACAAACTGATGAAATTTAGAATCTCAGATTGGATCCCAACATGCGGGATTCTATTTTTCTTGGGCGGGAGAGTACAGGGGATTGAACTCAGGTCCTTGTGAGGCAGGTGGTAGAACCACTGAGCTAAATCCTCAGCGTAATGTGGGATTCTTCACCATAGCAAGTAACCGCTTTGACTTTAGAAATGACAATGACCAGATGACCATCCCCCAAAGCCCAGGAGTCAAAGACCTAGTTCCCCCTTGGGAGCTGTTGGGAGGTGGTGGAAACTTTAAGAGGTGGACTTAAGTAGAGTTTTAGGATTGTAGAGAGCAGGCCCTTGGAAGGGAGGTGGGATTCTGGCTCCTCCATCTCCCTTCTCTCCTGCTCCCCTGTCTGACTGCACAGTTTTGATCTGCCAGACATTTCCCACCGTGAGGTGTTGCCTCCCTCCACCGACCCTACCTAAAAGCAATAGGCCCACCAGATTGCAGGCTAAGAACTACTAACCTGTGGAGCAAAATAACCTTTTCCTCTTTATAAATTGATTATATTGACAGAAAGCTGACTGACATACCTTAAAAAGAAGAACTTCGGGAATAGATGAAGAAAAGACCAAAAATAATTATTTTGAAAACAGAAAGGAACCAAATACTGTGCCCACTTATAAAGCATAAATTAAAAAATTTCCCCTCTTCATAGCTATACTTTGTAGCCCAGGGTGGTCTCGAACTCATAGCAATCCTCTTGCCTCAGCCTCCCGAGTGCTGGGATTACAGGTGTGCACCACCACGCCCAGCCAGCAATACTTATCTTATTTTTCACTTTATATGCTTATTGATGTCCAGAAATCAATCTGGAAATCACCTCACTTGAATTTTAAGAGTCCTATTTTGTCCATATGTCAGAGAAAAATAAATTATACCTATTCCTCAGAAAAATAATTTCTATTATACAATGAAACAAATTACTGAACTGTGAGGGAAATAATTATGTTAAGTAACATCATTTAAAGGAGAAAAGAGGCAATGGTATCTACTGAAAATGTTTATTGCCCAAGGAAGTAATTAGCATGATTAGTTATTTAGAGGAGACTCCTTGCTGAAAATCTGAGTAATTCTGTTGATTACTACTAATAATAGACTTGAAACCTCCCATGACTTTAAACTAATTTTCTAGGGTGGGGATAAAAGTTTCAAAAGAGAGTAGGACTCACATTTGAGTGGGTTTCTACTTTACACAGATAATGCATAGTCTCCCTTAATGTTTAGTTCGGAGAAGCTCTAAGTAGTGTCTGACATTTGGTAAACTGGGGAAGAGACCTACTGAGCACTGATGTTCATATATAGTTTCCTGAAGGAACTTGGCTTAGTTGGAAGAGGGACCTTGTCCTTACTCAGGTAAAAGCGGTTTATTTTGAACCTTTGATAATAATCCTTGAAGGGGAGAAGACTCTTTTCATTGAATCATGGCCATCCCAATCTGTTGGATGGGAGGGCCATAACTATTGCTGTTATTACTGCTCCCCCAAGAGAAACAGTAATAAAAGTTCTCAGTACACAGGCCAGAAATGGAGGCCAATTCCCTTCCTCCTCCCACAACCCCAACACAGAACAACCCCATGAAAATTCAGCTAATGTGTTACTGGTCATGGGGCATAGATGGTTGGGGTGAGGAGTCACCTGTTTACAGACCAGCAAAATGCTCATCCCCTCACTTTCCTGACTCCTAACATTGGCATGAGTCCTGCTATTGGGGGAGACATTTCTGAAGTTACCTTGATGGGATCACTCCAGCGTTGAGAACCGTAGAGGGAGCTAGGAGAGGACCCCTGTACACTCCCGCTGTGTGCACTGCAGCCCTCAGGCATTATCACACCCAGCCTTTCCTTTTTTTTTTTTTGTCATAGGCTGGGCAATGCCGATAACTTCAGGGTGAAATTTATAGTCCTTAGGAAATGAGTCTTTGTCTAACTGATGAATTCAACAGTAAGCTTGGAGTCACTAGCATTTGTATCAATCTTTAGTCTATGGGTTACTTCACTGGTTTTCTAGGGATTTTAAAACAAAGTACCACAGACTGGATACCTTAAAACAACAGAAATTTATTTTCTTGCCCTTTGGGAAGTTAGAAGTCTGCAATCACGGTGTTAGAAAGGCCATCCTCTCCTGAGGGCTCTGGGGAATCCTTCTTTGCCTCTTCCTAGCTTCTTGTGGTTGCTGGGAGTGCTCCTTGGCGTGTATTACTCCAGTCTCTGCCTCTGCACAGTCTCCTTCCCTGTGTCTCCTGCTCTTGCTGTCTCCTTTTATAAGGACACTGTTCATGTTGGATTTGAGACCCACACTAAACCGGTATCATTTCATTTTAACTCATTATATCTGCAAGGACCCTATTTACAAATCAAATTCACGTTCTGAGGTTCCGGGTGGACGTGAATGTTTGGAGGATACATTTACCCCACTATAATTACCTTTATGAGTTCCTGTTTGTTTCTCACTCATATTTCCTCATGAATGGATGTCAGCACTGCTACTCCTGCTAATTCTCCTGCATTGCCCAGCAACCACTCAGAAGCCACCTCTGCTCAGCCCTTAAGTCCTCAGAAAGGCCCTTCCCAGGTGAGCAAGACACCAGAATCTGGTGATGACCTTTGCCGTATATTACAGAAGTCCCCCTTATTCACAGTTTTACTTTTTCCATGTTACTCACCTGTGGGCCACCAGAGCTTAAAAATACCAAATAGAATGCTGGGGATTTAGCTCAGTGGTTCCACCACCTGCCTTGCAAGTGCAGTGACCCGAGTTTGATCCCCGGTACCCCCCCAAAAAATACCAAATAGAAAATTCCAGAAATAAGTAATTGATACATTAAAATATTTTTGTTAGTGTATTTGCTATAATTGTTCTATGATTTTCTGTTACTCTGCCTAACATAAATTTACTTACTTACTTACTTATTTATTTATTTATTTTTAAGACAGGGTCTCACTGGGTAGTTCATGCTGGCCTTGAACTTACTATGTAGCCCAGGCTGGTCTCACGCTCATAGCGGTCCTCCTGCCTCAGCATTCTAAGTGCTGGGACTACATGCATATGTCCCCAAAACTAAGTTTTTTATTACATTTTTTTAAAAAATGAAGCAGCTGTTGGTACTTTGATGGTGACAGGAGTCAGTGAATCAGAAAATTAATTTTTCTGATATGATGAGTTTAGGACGCTCCTAGGACCCTGTCCAGTGACATTTTTCATAGGTGAGCCAGCCTGTTCATGACAGTGCCCTCAACCTTTTGTGAAGCACCCACAGTGGTTTCAGCTGTGTGTAAATGCAGGACGTGTGTAGAGTGCTTACAACTATGTTGTCTTAGCATCCATCTTTAAGTGTAAGTTTAATTTTCTCGTACCAAAACCAGGGCTCAGTCACTCTGTAGTGGCCCCAGCAGTGGTCAGAGATAAAAATGAAAAGACATCTCTCCCACCTGCAGGTTTGGCTCTTTCTTTCCCACCACTTCCTTTAAATGGACCATCCAGACATAGTCCCATAAGCTTAAAGTGACCATCGCTCAGTCATAGTATGACCTCTTGAAATTTGTGCCTGCTTGCTTGAAAACCATCAACTGAAACCCCCCCCCCGTGCCCAATAATAATAAAGGCCTCTGCCCGGAAGTCCCAACCCCAGGCTCCACTCCCTACTTCCTCTGACCTCCCTGTGTGTGAATTCGGGTTGTGCTGCTCCTTAAGTACTTTTAAATTCTTACACTTTCACATGTGATTGGTGGTGTGGAGACTTAGGACGTGGATCTCCTGCTGGCGCTCTTCTGAGAACAAGGAAGTGTCTTTCAAAACAGTTGTGATATGCAGGATTCAACTGCATTATATACCAGGAGCAGTATCTTCAGAAAGAATTAAAACAGTGATTCGACCAAATGAGCGCTTAGCAGCCCACAGACCCTTCCTTTGGGGCCACTGTCTTTCCCCAGAAGCAAAGGTCCAGGGTGTTCACAGACCGGATAAAGAATCCCACATCTCAGTCAGATCACCCAATTCTAAAATAAAATACCAATTACAAGCTCTCCGAGTGAAGAGAATGTGAACCTCTCGCATAAAGGACATGGGATAAGCATAAACAGAACATTCTTCAAAGTTTTAACACTGACTTCCACAGGAAGTGTTACAGAAAGGAGGTCTGTTGTGAGGTGAACCTGAAAACAGAACTTGGCACAGGATTTGGGTGAAAAACGCCTCTACCTCTTTATCTACCCTGGGTTAAAATTCTGACTCCAGAGCCCGACACGGTGGTGCACACCTCTAACGCCCCCGACTCTGGGAGGCTGAGTCAGGAAGATCACAAATTCGGGGCCACCCTGGGCAGTATAGCGATATGGCAAGACCCTGTCTCAAAAAATAGGCTGAGAATATAGCTTAGTGCAAAAGCCTTTGGGTTCAATTCAAACTCAAGGACCGCTGAACGGGAGACTTTTTTCTTCTTTTTCTTGACATCAGGGATCGAACTCGATTCTCAGTGCTTGCAAGGGAGGAAGCAGAACCACTGAGCTAAATCCCCGATCCGGGAATGGGGGAATATTAAAAAGCAAATAAAAGACGTGTTGAGTATTGGTAAAGGTACAATACAGTTGTTCTTCAAGAAGGAATCTCAAAACTCAGGAAGGAGCGATCGGCGACTGCGAATCTGAGTCCGCTGTTCCCGGGTCGTTAGCGGATCTCTCCGGACCTCGCGGCCTGGGTCTGCAAACCGAGGCCGTACGGACGCCGGGGGGTGGCTCGGCTTGGGCTGAGTCTCCGTATTTTAAAACAGAAAACTGCAGCGACCCGGCGGGCAGGGCCTTGGGCGGAGGCGGGCGGAGGCCGGATGGGGCCGCAGGCTCGGGGCTGGGGAGTCGGGGTCCCCGCGCCCCCGCGCTCGGCTCCTGAGGCTCCGGCTGAAGCCCGGGACGGGCGGATCCCGAAGTCGGAGCTTGGGTGCGGAGTCTTCGCTCCGCCAGCAGCCGGAGCCCAAGGGAGCCGCAGCCTCCTCGCCTGGGGGATCCGGGGGCTTCCCGGGGCTTTTTGTCCGTAGAAACTTGGAGCAGTTTCCTGTATTGGAAACTGAGGCGGGACGGAGCACCCAAGATTTCTAGGAAGGCGCTAAAGCACGGCACCAGGAGGTTTCCGTAGTGTAGTGGTTATCACGTTCGCCTCACACGCGAAAGGTCCCCGGTTCGAAACCGGGCGGAAACAAGAGTTATTTTTTTTCCCCAGGAGCAAGTTTTCTTCAACTGTACCATGGGACGTTTCCGTAGTCCAGCGGTGATCACTTTCCCCTAATCCACCAAAGGTTTTGGACCCAAACAAGGTTTTGCTTCTTTCTTCCTCTGGAAAGTGAAAGCTTTCCTTAACCCTTTTAATCCGGATGGTCCAGGACAAACAACTTCTCAGTCCTGACACTGGCAAACCAGCGCCCACGCTCACGCGAGTCTGAGCGAGGCCAGACCCGCTCAGCCCAGGCGCTGTACCGGGCGAGGCCGAACTGGGTCCCAGCAGAGGAGGCGAGGAGGGAGGTGAGGGGTTAGGGTTAGGGGTTAGGGGTTAGGGAGGGAGAGGGAGGACAAGGGAGGGCAGGGAGGACAGGGGGAGACGAGCAGACGGCTTCTAAACCCAGTTCCACCTGGTGCTAGTGAGGCTCCTGAGCAAGAAAAGAATGATCACAGGTCACACTGTTCCTGTCTTTTAAAGACTGGCGACTCCCAGATCCAATTGTTCTCCAGGTTCCTCAGTTTGATTTCTTAGGGAAAACAGGGGAAGGTAATTTTTGTAATAGTTGAACTGCACCAAAATACCAATGCAGTATGTCAGCATTTCAACCATAAGTATTTTAAAACATAGTCCTCCTATATCTGTAAGTCAGCGTACTATCTTTGAAATTAGATTCCACCAATTAAATTTTTTCCTTTTTAAAAAACGGCACCTGTACAGCCTGGGAAATGTAGCTCAGCGGTGCCATCGCCTGCTTTGCAAGCTCAAGGTGAGTTCCATCCCCCGTAACAAAACTAAAAAGCACAGGTATTGGTACACTTTAGGCATACATGATTGCCACGGCCACTCCAGTGGAGTCTGCGTGACAATGCCGGTCACCTGGCAGAAACCAGACCCGAGGTATCGTCCCCACGGGGTTAAGCCTCCTGGAAGTCCTTGGCACACACCGCATGCGAAGTCAGCCGTGAAGAGAATAGCTGGCCTCTCTGCCTGCAGTTTGGGGACACTGGGTTCATTTATAATTCTGTTCTATTTTGTCTTTATTACTATTTGTTCATTATCTGTAGAATTGTATTCTGGGCCCAGGAAAGATCAGGAACAATTAGATGTTCCTAGAGATGGGGAGGTGTTGGGGCACAAGAGGACGGGGGGCCAAAGTGCTGACCCTGAGCCCCGGACTGTGAAGTCCTGAAGGTGATCCTGAAGGTGACATGCTGAAGCCAGTCCTTTGTTTTACAAACTTCCCCTTCTGACTGCGTATAGGTGTGGTCTCACCTTGACCTTGTGGTCTTAGCTTTTACAGTACTATTGTCTATCTTTCTCATGCCTGCCTGTGACTGGAATCACTCTTGAAGTGTGCCCTTGAAACTAGTATATATATACATCTAGAGTTAGAAATAAAATTGCAGCAGCTACTACCTTCACTACTCAGTGCTGTGTGGTTTCTGACTGTCGCCGCCGAACCTGCTCCCACCTTTCTGAAGATCCCTGTTCTCCTCGTGAAATCCAGTCTTTGCTCCCCTATGGTCGGTAGCACATGATGTTAACACTCATTGTAGGAAATTTGCACCTGTACATGGTACATCCTGCCCCTTTTTTTCCATGTCTCTTCTCCCCTTAACCCCCTCATCACTTTGTATAAAAACTTTGCTTCCATTTTTCCTTCTGTTTTCACTTTTTTGTCCCCTCCTTCCTTTCCCCTTCCCTCCTCCCTTGTTCCCCTTCCCACTTGAACATTTTCTTCCCACTTCCCAAAGTCTATTATACATTTTAGTCCTTATTTCCATTTTCTGTTTCTCACACCAGAGAAACAATGTGGTATTTAAACGTGTGTCTGACTCACTTCACTTAAGAGTATGGTCTCAAGGTGCATCCATTTAGCTAGAAATGGCTGAGGCCCATCCTTCTTTATGACAGAGTAGTACTCCATTACAGAAAAAATTATCCTCTTTACTCATTCATCAGTTGATGGGCATTTGGGCTGTTTCCAAGATTTAGCTTTTATAAACTGTACTGCTATAAACATTGGTGTGCATATATTGGTGTGGTATGATGCTTTTAATTCTTTTGGGGAGATGCCAAGAAGAGGAATAGCTGGGTCAAATGGAACCTCTAGTTTTATTTTTTTTAGAAATTTCCACACTGATTTCCACAGTGGTTGTACCAATTTACACTCCCACCAACAGTGAAGTGTTCCTTTTTCCCCCGCAGCCCAGCCAGCTTTTGTTACTGACAGCAGCCGTTCTTTCTGGAGTGAGATGGAATCTCAGCATTGTTTTAATTTGCGTCCCTCAAATGACCAGTGAAGTTGAACATTTTTTCATATCTTGATTTGCTGTTTCTACCTCTTCACTGAGAAGTATCTTTTTATTTCAGATGTCCATTTTTGAATTGGTTCTTTAAATTTGGGGGGGTCTCTGATTTTTTATAAATATATTCTCGATAATGATCCTTTATTTGGTGAATAGCTGGTAAAAAGAAAATATTTTTCTCGTGCTATAGGCTGTCTCTTCACTCTGTTTCCACCAATTAACTATTTATTGATGGCAAGCACTGCTAATCCTTTAAGGTCACATATCCCTTTGACTTCTTCCCCAGTCCCCTGGGGATTGAATAAAAGAAAATAAAGCAACAACAACAACAACAAAGACACCAAGTACTTTCTGACACTGGTGTTTTATTCAGGCTCCACTTCTAGTTAGCAATCTTACGTGATCCTCCCCATGAGATCCCTTCATTACAGCAAATGACTCTCCTGATCAACTTCACTGCAATCCTCCCACAGTGGGGTTGCTCATTTTTTGCACTTCCTGTGTTGTTAGGAAGGTTTGGGATCGGTTGCCTCTCTGCCCCACCTAGGGCCTCTCCCTGGCCTGGCCTGGAGGCCCTGGGACCCGCCTGGGACCTCCCTATTCCGCTCCTCTGGCTGGGAGAGGAACCCACAGCAACTCTTCAGCCTGCAGAGAAGCTCAAGGTGTGTCTGCTTTGGTTTCGCTAAGGCCCCTGTGGCCCTCCTGGCAGGCTCACCAGGTGAGCTGTGGTCCCCCAGGCCTCAAGCTTTCTGCTCCTGCTCCTTTTCTCCATGAAGCTCCCCAAAGGATCCCGAGAGACAGAAAGGCAGGGAATCCTCTCTTCTGGGGATCTGGAAAGAAGAGAAATCATTCAAGAAGGAAAAGAGGGAGGGGTACGCCATGGTATTACCAACTTTAAAGCCACTATGAAGTTGGCCTCACTGGTTCTTGATGAGGGTGACAGACACTAGGCCAGTTTCTGTCTCCAGTTTGAGTGAAAGCTTGATGAGGTGAAGCACAGAGACCCTGAGAAGGTCAGTCCTGATTTACAGTCAATCTGTGACCTGATCTGCGGAAGAGTTCAACGCTGAGGAGAAGCAGGGTGTGGCTGGGGTTGGAAATCCGTCTGTCCAAACAGATAAATGGGCTGAGACATCGGCCTTTGATTAAACATAAAGTCGTGATACACCATCTGGAAACATTCAGTGGACTAGAAGAAGCGAAGATGCTGGGAAGGCGCCCGGTCCGTCTTTGTGAGAGGCAGGGGGCCCTGCAGGCGGGAGAAGCGGGAAGGCTGCACCCAGAACGCACCCAAGCGCAGCCATCCCCAAGGGCATCACCGAGAGCCCCCGCGAGCCGAGCAGCCAGGGCCCCGGCCCAGCCCCGAAGATCGCTGCGCTTCAGGAGCCGGAGCAGAGGCAGGGAGGACCCTGCGGGCGCCAGGGTTTCCTGGGAGTTTTGTTGTTTGTTCTGTTTTTTTTTGCCTCTCGTGTTTTGGATGCGCCTTCTGGTATTAAAATGTTTCTAGGAGTGACAAGATTTTCACGGAGGAGACTGACAGGCCCAGATTCTGGGTTTCTGCAGTACAATGGTTCTCACAGTCGCCTCACACTGAAAAAAGGTCCCTGGTTTGAAACCAGATAGAAAAAGTCTTTCCAAAGCATGAAAGAAACTTTAAAAGACTTTTACCAGGAGTTCCTGAGAGCAAAACAAAACAAAAATCTCCTCACCATCAACCATACCTCTTCAACCTCAACAGCTGCTCTTATGGATCCCACGTTTCTGCTCTCTCTAGGTTCCTGTGTTGGAGCCTTCACCCCAAAAGCAATGGCATTGGCGAGGGAGCCTTGGACCATCACAGGGGAGAGACATCATGGGATTAGAGTCCCCATAAGAAAGGGAAGGAAGCCCCGAGTGCCTCTCTGTCTCTCTCCACAATAGGACGACAGGACAGAGACCCTTAATTCTCTCCCTCTACTCGCTTTCCTTTTGCAATCTTTCCTCCCTTCTTCTCCTCAGTGGTTTGCCAGCCTGGAAGAGAAATCTCATTAGCAAGTGGAAACGAGTCAGCTGGTGCTTTGCTCTTGAACTTCTAGCCTCCAAATTTTGGTCAATCTCTTAGAACTAAGAAGTTGGACAAAAGAAAAAAAAAGTTAGTGTTTCTTTGAAATGCTACTAGACTGAGATGGCCCAGAGCTTTGAGTTCCTGTAGAGCAAACCAAAGCCTAGTGTAAACAGGAAAACAAGAGACTTTACCAAGCAGAAACCACCAAGGAGGTCTAAGTGCTTACCTCTCTTACCAGTCAAATAGATTTATTTCCTTTTCCATGAACACATTTTTTTTCCTCTGTGCTGCTCCCTGCAGAGTATAAGCTGCTGCCTTTGTAAGAATCACTGTGCTCACGTAAATTTTATTTTTGTTTTGTTTGTTTCTTTGGTTTTTTTGAGTCAGGGTCTCACTGTGTAGTTAAGACTGATCTGGAACTCACTATGTAGCCCAGGCTGGTCTTGAACTCACAGCATTCCTCCTGCCTCAGCCTCCCGAGTGCTGGGATTACAGGAGTGTGCCACCATGCCTGACTCACATAAACTTTAAATTTTCACTGTACCCTGGTTTATCTTGAACAGTCCAAGGCCCCCTGGAGAACTTTCCTGCAGCATTCACAGAGTATTATTTTGAGATATAATGTGCTTTGTATCTGTTATACATGTAACTATTTGGTGTGGTAGGATTTTGTGTACATAAATAGTACACACACTCTAAGAGAGCATGGGTACATTACCGTATGTGCCAGCAGCCTATATACATGGGTACTTGGTACATGAACAATTTCCAAAACTATGAAATTTTGGGGTTCTGATACAGAAGTTGGAATGAAATCAACTTGGTCAACTCTGAGAAAACACAGAGTGCTGCCCCCTGGCCTGGCCAGCAGAGGGTGAATTCTGAGTCACAGAGGGTGAGTGTGGTCTGCTTGAATGTTTTATCTAAACATCAAACATGGTCGATTGCTTTTTATTTTACTACAACAAATATACACTTGAGTTAGGAAAAAATTACCCCAAATGGACAAAAATACTCAGACTTGAACGAAGAGAAATCTGAGAGCTCCTGCTTCCTTCCTGAGACAGCTTTGAGCACTTTGTGATAGGGCTTGGTAAGTGCTGTGTGGCTGGGAACCCAGAGGCGCCATGTCCTTCTCTGATAATTACAGGACTTCACTGGCCAGTGGTAAAAATAAGAAGGGCACAAAAGCGGAAGTTACAGTGTGGTGTGTTGAAATTTCATTTCAGGACAGGAAAATGTGGTAAATTACAGCAAGAGTACATGACATATGATGGAGCTTGAAGGGCTCCTTCGCTGCCCTGAGCCCAAAGTGGATCTAACATCATTTTGGGGGAGCAGAGGAGATGCTCTGGGTTAGTCAGCAGGCCCACTAGATGCTGTCTCGCACCACTGAGGCTGTTCCTGGAGAGGGTCCACATAATTGTGGTGTCATCGGGAGCACTTTGGCTCTCAGGCATCTGAAGATCATTCTTGGTGGGACTAGGTAAAGAGAAGGCAATTTCCTCTCACTGCGTAAGTGGCACTTGGACCCCATGAGTCCAGCACTAGGCTTTCACAAGGTGTCCCTGGGACGTTTGACCCCGGGATTTGAGAGCCTTGGCTCCAGGGAGATAATGAAGGGATGGAAGAATTGTGGTACCTGATTTCTGCTCTTGGTTTATGGGACAGGAACATTTCCTTCCCGCGATAGGAGCTGCACAGGGCGGTGGATGCTCTAGGTCCCCTGGCCTTTCAGCCCCCCTGGCCCTTTGCACTGCTCAGCTCTGTCCTCTGCGCTGTCCACCAGGTCCTCGGAGTTGGGGTCCCGGACGCCTGATTCTCGGTGGGTCTGCGTCTCCACACCCCACAGCTGAGTGACTGAGCTCGGATGTCCCATCGGGTGCCTCGCCGTGTTCTGTCTTCGGGTTTCGATCCCGATCCCCAGCTCCCGGTGTCCACAAGGACGCTGCCGGCCGCCCGTGAGCAGCTCGGGAAGCGGCTCCGGGACCGGGATTTTCGCCCGGAGCGAGGCAGAAAGCGGGGCGGCCGGGGTCCCGGGGACGGGACGCGAGCGCAGCCGCAGTCGGCTCCGGGCAGAGGCCACGTGTGTTTGGGGGATCCAGGGACCCCAGGATCTGGCTCAAATCTCCCCCCACGCTAAGGAGCCCCGCATTTGTATTCTGGAAGCTAGAGCGCTTCCGAAGGCCAGATGAGCCCAGGAACCCTAATGGATGAGAGAGAGAGCGGTGAGGGGACGCTGGGACAGACAGAGGGGGAGGGGAGGCAGCACCAGAGGGCGGCGCGGGCTCCACCGGTGCGGGCTCTGCGGGGACCCGGCCACCCCAGCCCCTCCCTCTGCGGGTTCCCAGCCTGTGCGCAAAGTGCTGGCCTGGCTCTGGGCCTTGGAGGGGGAGGTGGGCGCCTTGGCAGCCCGGGCTGGAC
>NW_022900945.1:51277588-51286157 GCF_012274545.1 Fukomys damarensis | reverse complement strand
GGCGGGGAGGGAAGCGCACACCTCAGGTCCTCCTGCCACCTGGCGGAGTCTGTGAGGGCAGAGAGGGACACCCATATCTAGAGGGGCAGAGGAGGGGCCGAATGGGTTGCTTGGCTGAAGGTCTGGGCCTTGGAGAGAAGAAATCTAGGGAGGGGGTGAAGAGACTCATTGTGTACAGCAAGCTTTGAACATATGTAACTTTGAGAAGAATGTGACTAAAAGCCCGTCCCCTTCTACATATAAAAATATAAAATTCATGGTTTGTATTTTGTTTCAAAAATTTTGTAGCCATATGTATCACACTTTACAGTTCTGAGGAGTTTTGTATCCTGTATGATGGGGCTCAGGACTCACTACCCTGGACAGGACACCTGGTCGTTTTGAATGTTTTCAGCTGAAGCGATTTGAGTAGCAGCAGAAGCAGAAAGGTCTCTCACATTCCCCCTCCTTCTCCCCTAAAGCCGGTCCCAGGACCTTCAGATCAGGGGCGCCCTCGGTGCCCAGAGGACCGAGCTTTCTCACCTCCGAAGATGGAGACCCAGGGGAGCGTGGGGCCGGCCTTGCAGTCTCCCAGGTTCTCACCAGGAGATCCTCCACGTCTGCCCTGACCATTTCCATCTCTGGCCGGCTCTCATCACCGTCAAGGTCCCAAAACCTCCACTCCGGACTCTTTTCCTCCTGCAGGATCCCTGTCAGGAGAAGCTGGCGGTAAATGATTGTGTTTGCTTTTCTCCTGTTGATATCTTTTGTTACAGATGCCTCAGCCAGGAATCCAGGATGGGTGAGGAAAGAGCATTTTCTTCCCCTCCAGGTAGAAATGTCTCCCACTGTAAAACTATAAAGGTGTTATGAGGGCAGTTTTGAAGCAAGCATATGAATCAGTATTTCCCTTCAAATGAGCTGAAACTCCCAGATTCTCCCAGGTAAAATGAATTCTGTAGCTCGTGCCCTTAAGCCTGCTGTGGATTGAGGGGTTTCCTGGGGTCTCCCTGCTTAGGCCATCACAGCTGGGCAGAGAGAATTAATTCATTCTCCCAGGGAGCATCCTCAGCCCTGAAAAGTTCCACTGATGTAACGGAATTAAATCGGTTTTTGTCACATCCTCCTCTGTGCAGGGTGGTGACCACAGTGTCAGTGCTTATACTCCGTGAGTACGGAGGTGCCGTGTCCCAGGCAGAGCCCATGAGTTGTACCTGTCTTCCTTCACCTGTTTTAGGTCACTGTCATATCAACACCCTCGTTAGGAGAAATCTCTGCTCGGTCACTCACCCATGAGATAGGATTTAAAAGTAGGAATTTGAACCCAGGGCAGCCTGGCACCAAAATCATGTTCACACAGCCACGTGTGTCCTGGTAGTAACCAATAGAAGAGAACCACAAGTGCCACAAATCTTGAAAAGAAATATAACTCTGCATATGTCTAAAAAATACTGAAGGAAGAATTGTAGACAGACATAAAACTATTCCATATAACCTTGTATCTGCCTGGCTCCCGATATCCTTATCCCAGCAACTGCTCTCCAGAAATCTTCAACTTAAACAAAGTTCTCTCTACAAATGTGTTTTCCTCTCCCCTTTGCGTTTTTCTCTTACTTACCTCATATCTGTTCTATTCTTACCAATCATTTGCTCTTTAAATTTGAAAATGGCAAAACTACACGAAGAAGAAGAAGATAGCCACACATCCATATTTTCATCCCTAGACTTATCTATATTAACATCTTTATAATAATTTTATTCCAATCAATTTTTAAGTTATCCCCACCTTTTAAAAAATTATACATGCTTATTAAACACAATTCAAGCAGTGCAGGAACAATATAAATATGTCAAAATTTTAAACATGTTAAATTGAAAAATAACTCCTGTTTACATTAGTTAAACACTGATGATAGAGTCATTTTCTCTGGTAACTGTGCAGAAAGAAAAGTAGATATAAATATATTCCCCTTGAGAGGACTGAATCCAGGGCCCGCAGTGTGTTAGGCAAGCACTCACCCACTGAGTCCTGTCCCCAACCCTAAATGTGCTTTATAAATACTTTTAGCATTTAGTGTAATTATGCATGACAAAGAAACAAAAACGAAAACAAAGGAATTACTGCATTCTACTGAAGTTAAATGTATAAAAGAACTTTCTAAAGGTAAAAATAATTACTTACATTAAAATTTGGAATCTCTCTATCTCTAGCTCTATCCAAGGGTCGTGTCCATGCTAGGCCAGCAGTCTACCAGTGAACTATACTCAGCATTTTGCTTTTTCATACAGAGTCTCCCTAAATGACCTGTTCCGGCCTTGCCACCTTCCTGCCTCAGCCTCTGAGTAGTTTAAATTACAGGCATGTGCCGCAGTGCTTCATGGGTAAAACACTACAGGGTGACTTCTGTCAAGGTTCCTATACTTTTATATTTGAGGAAGGGCACCTCCTCCCACTGCTTAGAAGTTGAGATTCTTCGACACACTTGATCCCCAGCGCAGGCTTCTACTTCCAGTGTTCTGAGCACTGACTGGGCATCTGGCACTGGAGCCGGTTTTGTTTGACCTGCGAAAGTCGGTGCAGTTCCAGCTCCCCCGTAAATCCGCGCCGCTAGGATTTGGACTAGGCTGTATGTCATCCGTAATATGGACACCAGGGGGCGCCATAGGCCTTCCTACCACGTCCTGCTTTTTCCCCTTTGGCGACCAGCGCAGAAGGATTAGAACTGAGGACAGCTCGGCAAAGTTACTCTGGGACAGGGTGCAAAATGCCTACACCCGCCAAGACTGGATTTAGAATCTTCTCTAAACTATACAGTTCACCCATCAGGCATTGTCAGATGTGGAAAAATAAATTACTGCTGACATTAAAGAGAAATTCAAGACCGCGTGGGGACCCTGTGACCCCGAAGTCTGCGCAGGCTGCTCCTGTGTTATGTTGCACCAAACCGTGTCCCTGAAACCCACGTGTTTACAGCCAACCTTGTGACCTGGTGTGTAAGCGAATTCGAGACTGACTAGGAGCGTGGTGTGGCCTGGCTTGGGAGTTCTATGATTTCAAACAGCCAAATGCCCTAAAATGTCCATCTTTGCCACTGCGCTGGCTACAACGTGAGGTCCTGGATAGATCACTGGGATAAAAACAATCGAACCCAAGGGCCCTGCCAGTAGGGGGGTCCTGAGGCGATCAGGGACAAGGCTCCTGGGGAGAGCCACAGTGTGGGGACACAGAGTCTTCCTGTCTGACCCAGCTCAAAAGCCCAAGTCTCATAGCCTTTGCTTGAGGGGTCCCAGGTGCATCTTTGTTTTGGGGTTTTGTCGTTGTTGTTTGTTTAAATGGAACTTTGAAACAAACACAGTTCTGAACTTCCCATCTAGGAAACTGATAGTGGGACCACCAGATGCAAGGTTTTCCTGAAATTGTGCACAATTCTTAGCACAACAAAAGCATCCGTTTCGGTACTGTAGTGGCTATCATGTTTGAAACCGGACGGAAATAGCACTTAGTCATAAAGGGAAAGCAGTGATTTTTTTCATCCTAGGTGGCTTCCAGAAAACTCCCAAACTTGCCTAGTCTATTTCTCCTAAACCTCAAGGGCCAGTGTTCTCTAGTGGATGCCTGTGTCCTTTCCAAATGTTTGTGTTTTTGTGCTGAAATGTTAACCCCAAAAGTGATGGTGTTTGGATTGAAGCCTTGGAGAGGTCAGGACTGAGGGGCAGGTGCTCCCCACCTCTCTCCCCAGTGTCCCATTCATTGCTTTTTTCCTGTCCCTGCACCTCCCCCCTCCTCTCCCTCTTCTTCCTCTCTTCCCTCATCCTCCCCACTAGGTGGTTTGCAAGCAGTTCAGAGACCTCACAGGGCTAGGAACTGCATCAGCTAGCACGTTAATCTTGAAATTTCTGGCTGAAAAAGAAATCCCTCTTAGTTAAAACAGCCCAGTGTATTTTCTTATGGCAGCCTGAGCTGACCAAAAAACAGCTGACGGTTTCTCTCCCACACCATTGAACACTGCTGGCATTTTTGTGTCCTCTATCACTTCAAAGGCTTTCCATGTGTTAAAAAGCCGGCACACAATACTACATTGATTATGAGACTGATCTTTTACTCTTTCACAGAAACAGAAAGGAACAAAACTAGAAAAGACCAATTCCAAGAGACAGAATCTGCGTCTCCCTTCTCTCTCTATGTTAGTTCTGTTCTTTTCTCTTTCATCTAATTCTGATTCTGTTTCTGATTTCTTCCTCAGATTAGAATTTTACTTATTGACATACAAATAGTTTATCCTCTCATTTTTGTTATGTATAGCTTTGTCTGGGAAAGCTTTCCTATAAATTCTATAACTTAGGGCCTGGGAATGTAGTTCAGTGGTAGATACTTAGCTTGACTGTGCAAGACTGCGTTTAGCCCACAGAATCACAAAACGAAACAAATCCCTTTACTTTGGATATCTTTGATACTTTGCTGACCACACCCCCCCCCGAAAAAAACCCTATCCATTCGTGAACAAAAAACCTAATTGTGAACAACTGTCTCTCTGTGCACTGTTGGCAGGTTTTTGCTGCTATAACCTACGGGTGGGTTTAGTGGTAGAACTTTTTTTTTTTTTTTTGGTACTAGGGATCAAACTCAGGACCTTGCGCTTGCAAGAGTGGTGTAAGAACCACTGCGCTAAATCCCTGGCTGCAGACTTCTTGCCTCTTACCTAGATCCAGGCTCAATTCCTGGCCAGTGCAGTGACTATCTCGTTCTCATTGAGAGTTTGCACCTCTACCCTTCAAATTTAGATTGCACAGGCAGAAGTGTTCCTTTAGGGGCGTCGTTCCAGGCATGGCAGTGGAAATGCTTTTCAATTTTTGTCATGTGGAATCCCAGAATCTATCTAATGCAGGACCTCGCCATCTTGGAAGCAACAAAGCTTAGCAAGTGTGACTTTGCAGGAGCCTAGAGTTTTTTCTGCTGCGAGTCCGCAATTTTAAATATTTGTGTGGAAAACCATGGCTGCTTTCATCAGTTCTCCTGGCAGATCCCTGAGCCCAAGGAGCCATCAGGTCCATGATTCTCATGCTGTGCTTTGGACTGGCTGTGGGGCCACGTCTCACTATGGAGCAGAGCAAGAAATTGAGGACCAGGCAGACACCCAGCTGGCCCAGCAGGGGACAGTGGCTGGGGAGAGACTCCCAGGGGGAGATCCCCCTGGAGAGGACCGCAGCAGTGAACACTAGGCCTGGTGTGGGTGGGGGTGGAGGAGGAGTCTGCCCTTATGAACCCTAGACCAGAGGAACCCTGGTGGCTGGGGTAGTCTCTGTGTGCCAGGAAGGATCCGGTATCCCAATCTATGCTTGGTTTGTTTTGGGACAAGGTCTTGCAGTGCAGTTCATGCTGACCTTCAACTCCCGGTGATCATCCTGACTCAGCCTCCCAAGTCCAGGGATTACAGGCTGGAGCCACTAAGCAGGGCTATAGGTATCATTATGTTCATAATTTCAGACATTTGTTAAAAAAAATTAGCAGAACTGAATTCCTAGGCAGAGCTGAACGTGCCTCTGAGGAAGGTGACTGTTAGTTTTCCCAACTCTTCCACTAGAAAGAGGATGGCACTGATTTTGACTGAACCAACTCCCACTTAAAATTGTTTCCCCCAGCAGCTCTTCCCCAGAACACTGTACATTTTGAAAGACATGCCCTGTGTAAGGATGCACAGAAACTGTGGGGTGAGAGAATGTGTACAAAGCCCCTGGAGCTTGTGTCCCTGCAAGTAGAGCCAGGAACAGCAAGGGAAGTGACATACACAGGGGAAACAAGGAAAGACCAGAACGGACTTGCTCAGAGCCCACTGAGCTGAGTCCTGAGAAGGAACATGATTACCTTCATCCCAGGTATCTGAGGTGGAAGAAAGTATCTTCACTAACCAGGGCCTTGGAACTTCAAAAACGCTCTTGCAAAGCGGAGAATTTATCCAAGCAGAACAGTCTAGTGAGGAAAAGATGGGAAGAGATTTAAAGAACAAACCCAGGCAAAATGAGACAAACTCGGAGAGGGATCCTCCCAGAGCACTGGCAAGTGCTAATCATGATGGATCTAATGCTTTCAGATTGGCTAGGAAAGCAAATACCCACCAGCTTGAGCACGTAGGTAGAAAAAGACGAACTAGAAGGGGCAGTAAACTCTGCACCAGGCCAGTTGTAAACAAACGAATAAAATTTACAACACAAGTATTACACAAAGGCAAAGGGCCAAAAGAAAGCTCTGTGTTAGAGAGAGATGCTGCTAGCATGCCCCCCACAGACATGGAATTGTTTCTCCCTGATCTGCAGTCCTTGGCTGGCTGAAGAGGGTACCAGGGAGGGAAGAATTCTCACAGTGAAACTTTCTTTGAGCTCTTTAGGGCAGAGCTCCCCAAGCATGAGAATTGCAAAGCAAGTTCTGATCCTTTGCCTTTTCCAGGGACACAGAAGAGGTACAGGAGGAGCGAAGCTCCTTTGTCACTCAAATGTTCTAGAGCAAGTCTGGCACCTGGGAAGCTCCTGCAGGGTCACCTGGGCCTTGGAGGCCTGGTTGGCAAAGACCTGGTGGGGTCTCCGGGCTGGAAGGAGGGGACTTGAGAGCCACCGCTGGATGCTCTGGCACAGAGCATATCCCAATTATCTTAGCGAGTGAGGAAATGACTGTTCCCCGGGTTCGTTGCAGATACAGGACCAGAGCCCAGACACTGGATGGTTCCGGACATCTTCCTAGAGAGGCTGGTGACTCAGTTGTGCAGGCCCATTTCAGAAGGAGGCTTTTCAGGCTGGCAGTTTTCCTTGAAGTTGTAACCGTGGAGAAGTACCAGAGGGAAATGGCCTAGGCAAGCATTGGTCTGACCGTTGTTTTTTTGCTGTCTTTCAATGAAGCAATGTATTTTAGGACTGCCAGAAAAGTAGGGTGCCTGACCTTTCCAGATCATTCACTGAAAGTATAAGCTAGAGAGGCATTGGTGGTTCAATGGTAGCATTCTTTCCCCCCACCCAGGAGACCTGGGTTCGATTCCTGGCCAGTGCATTATTGACCCGTTTTGTGTGTCTGTGCATGGAACTTTCACCTTTGATCCTGTTATTCTGAGGCCGTTTCCAGGTTATTCTCAGGCCTCTCAGACCACTTCTGGGCTCTCAGCAACGCAATTTCCTGAGAAACACAGTGGACTCTAAAGCAGCAAGTGTGCCAGGTGCCTCCTTACACTGCTGCATGTCTGGCCTTTCAACCAGCAGTAGATGTTTTCTTTTGTGGATTCCTGGGATCTATGCTGTGTTCCCTGCTTCCCTTGCCGCACTCTGTGCAGATCACTCAGCTGATCCTCACTAGGAGGACACAGAAGGAGAAAGGAGAGTCCCAAAGGAGAGGCGCAGTGAGGTCATAAACACCCTCAGTGCGGAGAGGCCACAGGAGCCAGGGAAAGAGGCCTGGGGCGGAACCTTGAGGAGATGAGCACCCCGGGAGGCCTGCTCTGGCCTTCGTGGACCTGGTAAAATGGACGGAGGCCCAGGTGGAGATCAGGTACAGGGAGATCAGGTTTCTGCCTCTGAAGCTTTAAACACCAACAGAGAAGCTTCTGGTCAGAGAGCATTTGTTATCCTGAGGGCCAAGCAGCATTGGGAGGAGGCCATGGCCACCTGGCTCTGGACATTTGGAGGAGGAGACTCGGGGAAAGGTGGCCCAGGGCCATCTGGATCCTGCTCACCTGTTTCCATCAACTCTTCTCCTCAGCCAGGCTTAGGTGGGTATGCCTGGCTTCCCGGCTATGAGTACTTTATTAAATTGTGCAATTGTTGCAATACGGATAATAGAGAAATGGGAATGGAATCAAAGGGACAACGCTGAGAAAACACAGTGTCTCGGTGTCAGAGCGCTGCCTACTGGCCCGGCCAGCAGAGCGTGGATTCTGAGTCTCAGCTGGTAAACAGGATCTGGCTGCAGTGTTTGTCTAGGCATTAAATATGGCTGGTTGTTTTTTCTTGTTTTCAACAAATATACCTTTGTGATAAGAACTTGCCCTCAAAGAAACAAACACGCAGAAAACCATATGAAGAAAGATGGATTCCCCAGCATCCCATCCTCCTCCCCTGCTGAGACCCTTCTGCACCACTCAGAGGGTGGGACAGAGAGGGGCAGAGTCACCTCCTTCTCTTTGTTCACCTGTAAATGCCTCACCACCCTCATGATCATCTGGGCTTCAGCTAAAGAGATCTCAGAGATTGGGGACCTCAGAGAGAGAGGCAGTGGGAGGCAGCATGGATCACCACAGTCTGACCCGGTAAATACCGGACGCTGGAGGTATTGGGGTCCTTTTTTGCCTCTTCACACTCGAGCCCTTTTTCCTTCACCCTCTTGCCATTCTCTCTTCTCCCTGTTCCTGCTACTGTCTTTCATCTCAATAAATACAGTTAGTGGGCTGGGGATTTAGATCACTGGTTCTGGCACCTGCCTTATAAGCACAAGGACCTGAGTTTGATCCCTGGTACTAAAATATATATATATATATATATATATATATACACACACACACACACACACACACACACACACACGCACACACACACACACACACACAGCCAGACA
>NW_022900945.1:51274520-51277577 GCF_012274545.1 Fukomys damarensis | reverse complement strand
TACACACACATACACACACGCACACACACACACACGCACGCACACACACACACACACTATGAGCCATACACTTCCCACTTCTCTTTTCAGGAAGAAGAACCTGGTCTACTTTTGGCCCACTCAACTGTGACAGCACCATGGATGACAGAGCTGTGTGGCCAAGGAAGCTAGGAAGTCCCCAGCCCTACCCTGAGAATAACCAGTTTTGCCAGGGTAGTGGAGAAAGTGTGGCAGCCAGAAAAATGGAAATGACACTGCGGTGTGGATAGACAACTAGTAATTTCGAGAGTGGACAAGCAGCTAGTAAAACAGCTAGCAAACAGAAGTGGTGCAAGTGGCTTAAGATGGAAGCTTAGATTTTTTCCTTAATCTGAGTGGAAAATACTTACTTTTATTTTGTGCAGAGCAAATGAAATGCTTTGGCTTAGACAAGAGGCAAAGCAAATGCACAGGTAAGCACTGTGTGCACACTTGCTGCCTGTATGAAGTTGCACTGTTGAGCACATTAAGGCCATGGTTCCATAGTGTAATGGTGAGCACTCTGGACTTTGAATCCAGCAATCCAAGTTCAAATCTCAGTGGGACCCTGTTGTTTATCCAGGCCATCGGGGATGTCGCCAAGGGGTCCCAGGACCTGGCTCAAGTCACTGACTCTAAGGAGCACTGCGGTTTTTATATTCTAGAAGTTAGAGAACTTTCCAAGGCCAGAGGCGCCTAGAAACAATGGATGAGGAGAAAGAGAAGAGAGGAAACAGCAGAGGGGGGTCTCCTGGAGACAGAGAAGGGAGAAGGGGAGGCAGCACCGGGAGGGAAGGGCTCTGGGGGTAATGCAGCGACCACAGCTCCTTTTCTGTAGCTTCCCAGCCTGTGTGTCCGCCCTGAGCTGCATTTTCCTGCGCTACAAAGTGCTTGGCTGGCTTATTCCTGGGCAGTGTCCTATGGCTCAGGGGAGCCAGGTGGGCACCTTGGTCTGCCAGCTTTTGGAAGCCAGAGCGGGCACCTCGCTGGCTCCTATGGAGCGATGGGGAGGAAGGGAAGCCCACGCACGGCATTTCCCTTTTCAAGCTGCTCTCTACAGTGTGGGGCTGAAAAAGCAAGCATTTCCACTGAGACATTTGGACAGTGAAGGCAAGAAGGAACAGAGTCTGAAGCACTTCCAGCAGACAGATTCCTCTTTCTGTCTGTCTGTCTGTGTTTCTTTTTTCTCAACCTGGGGACAAAATGACAGGTGAAAGGAATCGAAGAAACTAGTGGAAAATTCTTTAAGGAAGTCCACAGAACCCGGCACCAATCAACAAGGGAGCCAGTGGGGATCCCTGGGCCCTTGGGGTTACTGTCTGCTGAACTTTTGCCCTTGGGAACTTTCCTTGGGAGGCTGCTGCCCAAAGACTCCTAGCACGTTCTGCCTCGAATAGGCTTGGCAAGACCCATGAGTGTGCTGCCATTTGCTGAACTTTCTACACTCTCTCCTCTCTGCAGATTCAGTTCTTTTAACTTCACGATTGAGGTAAATCTGGAGCACACGCCAAAGTCAGCATTGTTCAGACACGGTAGTGTACAAATTGCACATCCACTTCTCCCTCGACACTACAGAAATGGGTGCCCGAGTGCACAGATGTGTACAGAGAACCACGACTGCCACACTGGGGTCACAGCTTCATGACTCCAATACATTTTTAACATTTTTGGAGAAGGTTCATGAAATAACCCACATTTTGTTATGTCTCATGAGGGTAGACTTTTATCTAGGGTCTGTGCAAAGCCTACATCGATAAAAGAATTAGAGATGTGTGTTCAGAAAGAGACCTACAAATCACTGTACTAGAAAGGGTAGAGAAATGGGAAAGTAAAATCACTTTATTGGCAAAAGGAGAGGAAATAAGCACATAGATAGGTACCTTGTCAGAGGAAGGTAGGGATCCCAGAGCTGCGCTTGGGGTCTTTGCTCTCAAGTTCCAGACGTGATGAGGAAGGGACTGCTCCCCTTGAGAGCTGTTACAACTTGATTGGCTGTTCTGGGCTCTGAGACCCCTGATTGGCCATTGCCCCTTCTGTCACCTATGGTAAGCATTTCTGGGGTCTGCGTGCTGCCCAGGTGCTCATCTTGTGGGGTTTACAACAGAGTTATATTCAAGGCTGAATTAGAATACAGGCTATGTATGCATTTTAGTGTACTAATACGGTGAAATAAAATACATATGCACTTATGCGTATGGGTGTGTGAGTGCTGCGGTGTCTGTGTGTTTAACGTACTGTTTTTATGACATTCTCCTCCCTCTCCCCACTTTGTTTCTCTTGTGGCTCACTGAAGATGGAGGGAGGAGAGTTGCGTCTTGGCATGAAAGGAGCGGGTCAGGCAGCCTCCTCAGCTCTGGGTTTGTTTTCGTAGGTCATCTCTGTCTCTCTCTCTGTCTCTGTCTCTGTCTCTGTCTCTCTCTGTCTCTGTCTCTCTCTCTTTCTCGCTCGCTCTCGCTCTCTCTCTCTCTCTCTCTCTCTCTCTCTCTCTCTCTCTCTAAGAGTTTCACTCTTCATTTGCCAGAAACCTCACAGGGGCCTTGAACTTTCCCTGCCTGCCACCGAGCTTTCCCTACAATATGAAGAAATGCTGTTTCTGAAAACATGGAGGTTTTATGAGGATGATTTCACGGGTGGCAACGTCATGGAAAGGGCAATCAGCGAATGCAGAGTCCTGGCTGGGAAAAGGAGGCAGTGCTGGCCTCTTGTTGCAGTGGGAAAAGTGAGCGTTCCAGAGTCTACCTCAGCTGTCCTTTATAAAGGACAGAAGAAGGCAGCTGTGATGGCTGCAAAGAAAGGTTCTTCCGAAAACCTAGCCTTACACAGGTGTGAACTCCACTGCCAAGCTGTGACCTGCTTTTGAAATGCAAGAGGTGGTGAATGGAACCTCTGAGGGATAGACCAAACTTGCTTCTGCACTTGCGGAGGAATTGGCGCCTTAAAAGGATCAAAGGATCCGGTCGCGTCCCTGGGTGGGCTCGAACCACCGACCTTTCGGTTAACAGCCGAACGCGCTAACCGATTGCGCCACAGGGACACTGA
>NW_022900945.1:51258674-51273705 GCF_012274545.1 Fukomys damarensis | reverse complement strand
ACCTCCTGCCTTCCTTTCCGCAGGGAGTCACTTCCATTAATTATCTGCCCCACGGTCTGTGCTCAGGAGACCTGGGAAACGCTGGGCCTCTAAGTGATGCCGGCGCTATGGCTCTGCGCTGTCCGCTGCTGCTGCGGGCCTTCTCCTTCTCCGTGTGCCCAGGCATCTGGCCGCTTGTGCAAGGTCTCGTGTAGGGCGGAGTCCCCGAAGAGCCCTTGCTGGACCCCAGGGACGACACGGTTTTTGTATCATTCCGATTTCTCCCTGGACTGGCAGATGAGCTTTACCTCTGTGCTTATTTCAGCGGCTGCTGCAGGCTTCGCGGCACACATCTTTCATTTATGTGGTCTACTGTCCAGTGATACCCTGCTTCCCTTTCAGGCTGTTAGACCTTTTGTTCTGCCCCTCTGATAAATTCCACATCCCGTGGTTATTACTTCCGGTAAATGGTAATCTTTATGATGTTGAATAGCCTGATAGCCTCGGAGGAATTCAGACTGCTGCATCTGCCGCACAGGCAACTCGATAGGAAAGGAAACAGCTTCCTTTGGAATCTGAAACACTCTCTTCTTAGGGAGTAAAAGCCAGTATTTGAAGAGGATTTTACAATGCGGGCTCCTCAGGGGACCATAAAGATGATCCGCTAGATTTGGATTAAGAACCCCCGCCCCACCCCTACATTGGGTTGACCCTGGTCTCATACCCAGCTAGAGGCAAGTGGCCCTTCCCCAGTTGTCCTCAGAGCCAGCAAACTCGAACTGCTGAGCGCCAGCAAGGAATCGCCTGGGCGACAGACCAGGCAGGCCTCATCTTATGTAAATGAGACCCCTGGGGCCTCCCTCTCCCAGGTGCTGCAGGGGCTCAAAAGGAGCGAGTGTAATTGCATGAAGTTGAGTTTATCTGCTTCTCAGAAGGACTAGGAGGTCCCGAGAATGAGCGAAGAAAAGCAACGGTGTTTGCGCAGTGGAAAGTGTACGTAGTGTGTGTGTCGGGGCCAAGGGTTCAATAGGGAGCTAGAAGTGGGGTGCACAGCAAGCCACGGTGCCCTTCCCAGACAGGACTCTGCGGGTGCACTGCACGTGTGGGGAGCTTTGCCACCTCCCTCAGTGTTGGAAGTCGGTCAGCACCATTCCCCCTGGGACCCGGAGTTACCACTACTCCTCTCACGTTCTTCCTAGAAGCAATAGTCGCCTGGGTCCCTGAACTATTAGCAAGCACAGGGCCGTTGCACTACCTAAGTGCCTTCTCTTTCCTCAGCTATCTTGGCCAAGCTGACTTTTGTGGAGCCTTTGTCTCCTGAAGGAGCCCAAGGTTAGCCCGTGTGCTGAGTGTTCTGTGGAACTTGTGTTAGTGACAGCAGGTGCCACCTCTTAATAAGACCCTTCTGTGTAGTACGAGAGTCACGGGCATGCTGGTGATTTCGAAGTCCATCGTCCCGGCCTTTCAGGCACTTAGCTTTCCGGCAGTCCCAGTGGGACTGCCCATTTATTTGTACTGCCCACACACTGAAGCACTGCTTTCTAAACGTCTTCTCCTTCTCCTCCTCCTTCCTTTTCCTCTTCCTCTTCCCTCTTCCCCCTGCTCCTGACTCTGCTTCTTCTGCTTCCTCTCTCCCTCCTCTTCCTTCCCTGAAAATAATCTCTCCTGTTGTAAGGATGACTGTTTACCAAAGATGACAGCCATATCCAGCTTGGGCACCGGGAGGGATGCTGATGTTCGGGAGTACTAGCAGGGGTAGGACTACCAGTCTCAAGTCCCGTGGTTTCTTTACCTCCAGGGGGCAGGTCCTGGACCCCAGCCCATCTCGGTTCCTGCCCTTCTGTCCCCTTCTGCTGCAGCTTGGCCTGGTCCAGCGCTGGGGACCTTGGAACCCATCCTGTAAAAACTCTTCACAAGAGCTTCCCTTTTTTCTATCCCCTTGGACTTCGCATCCTGCTGCATGAACTGCATGGCCCCACACTGCCCACCTGGGTACCACACGCTCGTATGGATAGGAGATGGTGCCTTGTGCGACAAGAGTGAGGGCACATGGGTACATTTTCACAGGAAATGAGGGCCGGGAGGACAAGGGTGCAGACTCAGTTTCCCACACTGGAGTCAGAGTGGACACCCACAGTGGGGAGCTGTGCCTAAGCCGGTGAGGCCCCGCAGGACCGAGGGCCTCAGTATCCTCCTTCCTTCCCCTCTCCCATAGCCCTCATCCTGTCATCCCTCTGCACGATGTCCCGTGACCACCAGCTGCTGCCGTGCTGGGAAATAGCAAGCCTGATCCCGCCTAGCCAGGTTGCTCCAGCCGGACCACTGTGGCTGAAGGGGTGGGAAGGGGCAGGTCGAGCAGGTCCATGGGGCCCCTCGGGCCCTCAGGGTGGGGAGGGAATGTGAGCTGAGGAGTTGAAAAGAGAGAGAGAAGGGGGAAGTGATGGAGCTGAAGAGGGATGGGGCAGGTGTCTAGGGTGAAGGCGTTGAGGCTGGAAGCTCGGGAATAGCATGTGTGTGGCTCTAGGCAAAAGGCAAAGAGGAACTGTAGCTGGTCCACCCGGGAGAGCACAAAAAGGATTCAAGCTGAGCTTTCTGAGATGGACCCTGACAGGGTCCAGAGCACAGCTGACACACCCAGGGTGCCTCTGCAGGGTAAATTCCAATTTTTTAAAAAGTGGATGGCTTGACAAGAAAATTTCTAAGTCATCTTAAGAGCGTAATTCCTCTAAGGCCTCTGTGTCCCATAGGACAGATCTTGATAGTGTCTTTAATCACGGCTGATCGAAGACTTTTTTTGGAAGAGATGATATTGGCAGCCCCCAATAATTTCTGGTTAGGAGTCAAATCTCAGATTTCATAGATTTAAACAGTGAAAATATCACTTTAGAGATCATAGATAAAATTAAACGAATGCATACACTATTCTGGGTAGACTTATTACTCTTTTCTACATTTTATTGAAAGAACTTCTCAAAGATTTATTATAAAACCTTGATAAAAATCTCAGAGTAAAAAAAAAAGCTAAATAAATTTCATCAAAATTAACTACTTCTATCATGAAATTGCACCAAAGCCAGGCAACAGAGTGGTTAAATTTCTTTGCCGTATTTTTCACATGAATGATGGCTGAATTCCTAAATATATTGACAACTTTTATAAATCAGTAATGCAAAGCTAAATCAAATAAAACTGGACAGAATATTCCACTAGGCTTTCCTCAAGAGGAGGATTTCTCAATTACTAAGTTGTAAGAAAATGTCCTCGTCATCATTACGCGTTAGGGAAATAGGAGTTAATTTCGCAGTGTGACCCTCACCCCCTCCACTGCATGGCTGCGTTTGGCAGAGTTCCTGCACCACACGCTGACAAGACTGTGGAGCAACTTAAACGTTCACTGCTCCTGTGAATCCGATCTATAAGTCTGCAATTTCAATAGCATTAAACTAGTACCAAGGTCAAGACCTGGAAACTGTAGTGCTTCCAGAATCAGAAGTGAACAGAAAGACTGCTGCAAAAATAATTCCACACAAGAATTCATTAAAATGCAAAATGTAGAAGTAACATTGGTAACTAGGTGGAAACAATTAATAAGCAAAATCTGCAGGGGGCCGATTAAAAAAATAGCCATTCATGTGGATTCTAAGAACTGACAACAATAAGCTATAGAAATAGATGTCAGAATAGTGATTAATTCAGAGAGAGAGAGGGTAGGAATTGCGTGGAAAGGGGCTCTATAAAATTTTCTCAGTTGATGGCAATTATCTATAAATTGAGCTTTATGTTGAGTAGATTTATTAAAACTGAAGAAACCACACTAAAGTTGTGTGCGTTTTGTGTGAACTGTGTAGTTCAATAATTACTTATTCCCATAGGAAGCAGTGGACCGGGGATGGATATGGAGCAGTCTAGACCATGACTGCTAGTTCTAACTTTATTGTGAATTCGTCAAAATCTCATGAATCCCACTGTGATTTGAAATATCTGTACCTGGAAAACAGCTAGGGCACATTATTGCATTAGTAAAAGACCCATATAGCACACACTCTCTTGGGAGGAGCATTTCCTCTTCGGGAATATTTTCTGCTCAGCTGAGAAACAGTACAGCCAAGGCTGACTATTGCCATGGCAGCCCCTGGTTTTCAGCACTGGGGAGGGGTGGGTTCATTCTGTTGCGATTGACTCACACTCAGGGGCCACCACTTACTATTCTGTCTGGAGGCTTCTAGAATTAAAGGCAAAAGGAAAGCCTGTCAGTGGGCCTGGATCACAGGACAGAAGATACCACTGTGAGTCAGATTGGAACTAAGCTTGCTGCAACCAGGAGTAAGACTATCAACCAAGCCTTGTGCTTCCTATCAATTTTTGGACGTAAAAACACAGTAATTTTGAAGGCTTAATCTTGGACCTCTGGTGGTCCTTGTTTTTTTCTCTGTAATGCTCTTTTCTGTATCTCCCTTCCCATTCTGCTACAGACACAAGCAATTCTGAATGGGCTCTTCAGTTAGGACAAATGAGGTCTTCACTGCTGGCTCTTGTGAGTGCAGCCTCAGAGAGTCAAAGCCTCCAGATGTCCCCCCTGAGGGAGTAGAGCGAGGTGGTCCCAGGAAAACTGGGACACCGAGTGTGAGGCAGGCGTCACCTGTAGGTCCAGTGGTCCCGCCTGTCTTTTCTGGTCAACCTGAAAACAAGAGGATGGCATTGTGATCTGGGGAGAATGAACATTCCTTCAACAACTGCCCGCTGTCCCTGTGGGTGACGCAGGACAATCGCTGCCCTCTGTGTCAGCAGGACTAGGTGGCCCAGAGAATCTGCATGTGAGTGGCGGAGACATTCTTGGTACAGTTGTTCACAGCCATGATGGGTCTTGTATCAAGAGCCCCCCCAAAGGCTGGAATGCTCCAGGGATTCTTCTACAAAAATGTAGAAGGGAATGGATCTGTGGTCCTGTGGGCTCATCAGAGCATTTTTTCATTTCATAATAATAAATTATTTACCATTAAGAAGATAATTTAGTAAAGATGGTCTTTCCTAACCTCTCTGGTATGTGTCATACACACTGCTCAGAGGTGCTATGAGAAAATGAGAGGAGACCAAGCCAAATGACCTTTATAATTGACCTGTTAATATACAAGGGGCTACAGAAACAGCTCAATTCAAAAGAGAGCCTTTTGCACAATCACTGATGGTCCGACAAGAAGAGAAAGTGTGTTATTGTAACAAAGTGCTCTTTAAAATGTAACTCTGATCTTCCATTAGAGTTCAATATTTATTTTTGATGGGGAGATTCCCTGACATCTTTATTTGAAGTGAGAGGTATGACTTTGGGCCTGTGAACAGGGTAAATAAATTGAACTTTCAGGCATATGGGATTTTGATTTTTATTAAGTTACTCTCTATCTTATGAAGCAATTGTAGATCAGCACTCATTTCACTGTTAAATCACTGAGTGTTAAAGACAGGTGTTCTCCTAGTTCTGGAAATGTATGTATGTTCTGGAAATTCTGTATGTTTTAGGTAAAATATTAATGAGGGTGAAATGTTTATGTGTAACATTGGGTCAAGTTTATCATGCATTTTTTTTTTTTGTGGTACCCAGGATTGAACTTGGGCCCTTGCACTCATGAGGCAAGCACTGGAACCACTGAACTAAATCCCTGGCCTCATATCATACAGTCTTTTAATGGATGGTTTATGCTTGACTTATTGTAATTCTAGGTACAACCTTAAACTTAATAGTAATAAACCTACTTATCAAGTAGATACTTTCATTCGATTTGAAAAAAATAAATGTGGACAAATGAAATAATCACTCAGGTCAAATCAGACAAATGTCGCTGATGCCAACGAGGTGCTCGAGGTCCCTCTCCTGGTGCACCCATCTTCCTGCACATAGCCAGTGCCTGTCCTCGTGTCTGTCGCCATAGGTCCCCTTGCCTCTTGACATTCGCAGGAATAAGTGCACTATGACAGTTCAGTTTTGTACTGGAATTGAGCTCACCCAAACTGGACAAACCTGGGTTTGCCATCAGACCCAAGTTGGCCAAGTGGGAAAGTCTCTAGTTTCACGTGCCTGGCAGCCCTTATTCGCCATGAGGAAATTCTTGAGATGTACTTTTCCATGGCGTGCGGTTCATCATGTGGGTGTCATGCTGAAGAAAAGTAAGCAGAGTAACCACAGAAAAGAAGTCATTCTTCAGGTATGGAAAGGTGGAAATTGGGCTAAAAGCCCGGCAACAGCGAATGACACATGGATGGGTGATGTACTCTAGGGCGTCTGAAGTCAGTGCCGTCCCTGTAGGTAATGGAAGTAGGACAAGAGCATAAGTGAGAAAACGCAGAAGACAACTGGAGGTGACGTCCTTCTAGATGCCAATAAGGTCCATTTGAGAGTCTGTCTTTGGCATCTGAGCTTGTGGCACAGCGCACAATGGAGGTGAGGAGTCTCCTGCTTTGAAGGCAGGCTTGTGAGCAAAGGCCAGCTTTCCTGACTGGGAATCGAACCGGGCTGCGGCGGTGAAAGCGCCAAATCCTAGTCACCAGACCACCAGGGGCCTAACTGAACACTTTTATACTGTACTTTCTGAATTTAGGAAAGGACATTTCCGTTTCCTAGGATGATCCACAAAGTCCTCTCCTCCAAGTCTTGGCCAAAAGGTCAGTCTGTAGGTAAAGCACAGGAAGGAATTCTGCGCTCCAAGACTTCATGGGACACCAGTCTTGCAGCGCGTCGGGGCGTCCACATCGCTCAGCAGCGATCTAGGTAAGTTCCTCTGCCCGGGGACAGTGCTCCGGGCCAGGGGCCAGCACTAGGGCGAGAAGGGTCTGGCACTGAGCTCGGGCTCCAGCGAGACCAGATACCTGAAAGAATAGCCCTGGCCAGTAGGGATCGCTTTCAGTTAAGCTCACTGCTCCCGGAACAAAGCACCGGCTGTTCCCCTCAGGTTGCTGCACCTTCCGTGTCTCCATCCTCGGGGTTCTTTGTTCCCAACCACCCAGTGCTCAGGAGGGAGGGGAACACAAGTGCCTCTGACGCTGATGTTTTACTCAGCAGCCCCTTCTCAGTAGGAATTCAGGTGTTCCTCTCCAACCGGGATGGCTGTTGGTCTATTCAATTCTCCTCTTTTATGATCGCTTTCCTGATAAAGGGGAGGAGGAAGATCGCTTTCATCCCTAATCCTCAAGAGTGTGGCGCTGCCCGGCCATTTGCACATTTTCAGAGTGGTTTGCTTGCTCTGCCACACATGTGGCCTCTTCCTGGTCTGTCCTGGAGGCCCTGGGACCTATCCGACACCTCTCTAAGCGGCTCCTCTGGCCGGGTGAGGCCCCACACCTTCCCTTCAGAAGCTCAGAATGGCGCTGCTTCGCTTTCGCCAAGGCCCCTCCTGGGCCCGTGTAGGAGGCTCACTCGGTGAGTTGTCCTCCCCAGATGCTTCAAGCTCTTTCTGCTCCTGCTCCCCTTCTCCTCCAGGAAGGAGCCCAAGGTATGCTAAGAAAAAGAAAGATGCAGTGAAATTCCCTGATCTACAGCTAACACAAAGTTGGTTTTACCTGGGACTGGTCCATTCTTAGTCTTGCTGCGCTCTGAGCACAGGGGTGTGGGGTCCATTGACTCCTTTTCCGTACCCTCCCTGGGTTGGCTAGGGGAGCGCTTGAAGGTCAGATGTGAAAGAAACCCCTGCAGTAAACACAGCAACTGTCGGGAAAGCGCTACATTCTCCTGCACACTTTGTTTTTACATTCACGTCCCAAAAAGCCTTTCCAGAATAGAAATCTTAGCATCTTTTTTTTTTTTTTCTTTCTGGTATTAGGGATCAAACTCAGGACCTTGAGCTTGTAAGGGAGGTGCAATGGCACTGAACTAAATTCCCAGCCCCGGCTTCCTTTGTGAAAAGGAAAGTCTGTCCTTTGGCCTTCTGTTATGAGGTATAAACAAGAACCTCACAGACATGACTTGAGCCTGAAAACTGCTATTATCTCTGTTAAAATTCCCATTCCAAGATCTGTTGAGTGGGAATATGAAAAAGGAAAGGAGAAAGAGGCTGAAACAAGTGTAGTGGTTACATTCCTGTAATTCCAGTCCTCAGGAAGCCAAGACAGGAGGATCACCAGGAGCACCAGGCCAACCTGGGATATGTAGTGGTTCAAGGCCAGCCTGAGCTACATAGCAAGACATTGTCTCAAAAGCAAAACCAAACAAAGAAGCAAACCAAAGGACTCCAAGAGGGTGGAAGAGCTCTCATCTGGATTGGCTGCCCCTGTGTTTTCCACCCTGAAACTATGTGGTTTAATACTCATCCTCGGAGCCTGCTTTTGGGTCCTTCAACACTAGCCAAGATTATAGTTTGGCTTGGCTTGGATGTTCTATATTTCCAAACAAACAAGTGCCCCAAGCTAACCCATGGGTACTGTGCTGTCTCAAACGTAAGGTCATGAATGAATTATGTGGATAAATTCAGTTGAAAAGAAAAAGCAAAAGCCTGGAAAACCCAACAACCACCCTGCCGTTTGCCAGAAGGACAGACAGGAGGCACTGCGGAGGCCAAAGAGCTTTGGAGAAGAGTGAACAGGTGTGGCACCAGGAGTGGGGAGCGGGAGGGGAGGGCAAGGTGGGCCCACGGTTCCTGGGTGGATGTTTGTTAGGAGCCAAGAGCGCTCTGTGGACCTTCAAGGAGGGGGGGGGAGAGGAGAGAGAGGAGGGAGGGAAGGAAGGAAGGAAAGGAAAAGAGAAGAAGAAAGAAAGAAAGAAAGAAAGAAAGAAAGAAAGAAAGAAAGAAAGAAAGAAAGAAAGAAAGAAAGAAAGAAAGAAAGAAAGAAAAAAAGTCACTACCTCAGGACATAGCTAGGGTGGGAGAATGGGGGTCTGGAAGCCCACATGCTGCTGTCTCTTACAGCTTCTGGGAACTGGAGAGTCAGCTGGAGGAGATTGGTGCACTTGGTGCACTCGGGTGCTGAGTTCTGGAACCAGAAACCCTGCATGAGAGGTCAGATCTGATGTCGCAGCATGGTGGCCTGGCTCTGGGTTTTCTGTGTGAGCATGAAACCCAAAGTCTCCTTTTACCTGAAGGATCACAAGCGCCTCCCAGGGATTTTGCTCTGTAGACTTTCAGAGTACAATTAAGCTTCGTCTGTTGGAAAGCTAATCATTGGAAGCCTGCAGATGCAAGATTTTTACGAAGGAGTTTTAGGTCTCTTGAAGGCAAAGTTTCTGTGGTGCATTTGCTCCTCTCAACTGTAAAAGGTCCCTTGTTCAAAGTGGAACAACAAGTAGTCCTTTCCACCAAACTTTCTGCTGCTGTTTTATCAGGGGTGGGTGAGGGCCAAAGAAAAACTGCTCAAGCCCTTCATTCCTGCACCAGTGTCATTGGAGAATGGAGTGTTTATTAAGAAGAGAAATAGCTCCCAAGAGTCTGGAAGGGACCTGAAAGTGAGTTGCTTGGGGTCTCTTGGTCTAGGAGTTTTTATACCAAAAAATGACCAGGGCTCAGACCACTCTGTCAAACTGAAGTGAATCTGTAGGCCTCAACTTGTTACTTAGTCTAGAAATGGGGCTGTGAGGAATTGAGCCCCACAGCAAGTCTATATCTGCAGGTGCCTCACGGTCCCTACCTAAGTGGTTTATTAGAAAAGCAAACTGAGGCGGGGAGTCGGGGGGAATGATGTTCTTTGTACTCCTCACACCCTGAGAAAAGACAGGTGTTCTCAGCCCAGGGACAAACTGGATGAGCTGCTGTGGTCACTGCCTCAGGGGAGGAGCCTTGTCCATCTCATGGACAAACTCCACTGTATCGCCAGGCTCTAGCGGGTTTGCGACACCTTCACTGCCCAATTGTGCAACTGCTTCCCATTTCGGAGGTGAAGAAAGAGAAGCCAGTGGACTCATATAGGGACCTCTCATGATGCTCCCACTGCTATGAGACGGAGTTAGAATTCACATCCCCTGATGTGTGAATCTGTGTGATGGGCTCTGTAATGACAGAGACTTGCAACCTCTAAAGTAAAACCAGAAGCTGGGGCATAAACAGGCTTTCCTGAGCATTTGGGGAGACACAGAGGATTGTAGGAATGATTGCTTTCCTGAGGATCCACACTCGCCAAACATTTCAAAGACTTTCTAAAAAACCTGGATACATCTGTAGAAAAATGAATATGGGGGTGAGGAGGAAGATCTCAAGTGTGTGCCCAGTGCTAACAGGTTTTAAGTGAAATTAGAAGGAGACTCATAATAATCTTTCCCGTGGCATTCTTCTGGTTCATAGTCAAGAGTTATCGCTATGATTATCACCGCTACTCAAAGAGCCACTAGTGTACAACCACTGCAGATGAGGAAACTGCAACCCAGAGAGGATGAGAAAATTAGATTTCTGTCTTTCTTGTTTCTTTTTTGGTGTGGGGATTGAACTCAGGACCTTGGGCTTGCAAGGCAGGTGGGTGTCCCTGAGCTACATCCCCAGCCTGGAAATTAGATTTTTAAAAATTTACCTCTTTTCTACGCAGCAGACTTTAGAGTTTATTCTTTGTATTGTAAATCAACCAGCACCTGCTGTTGCTGCACTAAGGTACCAGTTGCTATGGTCTTGGCTGATATCTTTCTTGTCCAGCTTCAAAATCTTTCCTCCTACAATTGCCTTATGATGGTGACAAATGGAGTAAGGAAAATTTAACTTTGCATACACAAAACTCATCTTTCCATGTTTTTCATAAGTAGGCTTTACTATCTACTTCTGCACATCTATGACAGCATGTTGGAAAGCAAATTTTACCCCTCCTCACTGATTTATCAAAATTTATAGTCCTGCGAAAGGAAATTTAACATCAATGTTAGCATGAATCCTCTTCTCAAAAAAAAAGAATCCTCTTCTCCCTTCTCATGCCCTTGTTCCCATGTTCCCTTATTCACCACAGTTTTTGCTTTTCCTCTTCATTATTCATAGGTTTGGAATTTCCCAGTGGATTTGCAAATGTGAAATCAGGTTGTGGAGAGGGAAGGGACAGGCCCTACACTGGTACTGCTGGTCTCCCCTACTTTGTTCAGTTCTCCCGTTAGTTTCTATATCTTGCATTACGGAACTTGGAGGTTTGCTTGGACTTGCTTGCTGTCTGCAAATTCATATCCAGGGGTAGACAGAAAAGGTATGGTGGAGACTCAGAGTTGCCTGGATACACACTCAATCTACTCAGAATACAAGGAATAGCTTTCTTGAACTTCTGTGGGAAAAGAATCTTGTTCAGGCATCAAGATTTCCCTGCTTGTCTGCATCTGCATAGCGGAGGTACTGCTCCGTTCTCCTCTCTGGATGTCTGACTCAGTCGGGACAGAGTGTCGGTCTGCTCCATGCCAGGGAGTCTGTGCTATTACTTCTTCCTCTCCAGGACACCTTGCAGAGTGCTTGGCAAATGGGTGCTCAGGAAGAGTCGGAAAAGAATCAAGAGATTTTAACCAAGAGTGATGCTCTGTCTGCGAAGAAGCTGACATACGTTGCTGAGAGAGCAAAGGCAGTTTGGTGCCTGTACTAAGGTCTTAGCCTCCATTCCTCCCCTCATGGTCCCTGCACACTGTACTCCATTCGGCCTCAGTTCTTCAATCTGCAAATTCAGGGTAAAATACCCACTTCTACGTTTCTACAGGTGCATTGAGGAAGAAATCAATTTTAATGAATGAGAGAGAGCAATAATGTCTAGAGAGCATCTAGCTTGTCGGAGGAAAGGCAGGCGATCCTTGACCACTTGGTGACAGGACCTATGAGACTTGACCTGTTTCTGTGCCAGGGAGGAAGCAAGCACGTTGGATGTGAGGTGTTTCTATCTGAAGTCCTCACGTTCTGCTTGCCTCCCTCCAGTTGAGAGCTAAGTACTGCTTGGTTTCCTGATGCTCATTTCTGCCCTGAAGCAGATAAGGTAGTGAGTGAGAGGCACTGCTAGGCTGATATTTGTAGTAGAAGCAGAGCAAGATGCTGAGAAGTAACTAAAATATCTGTAAATAGAATATAAAAGTGGCTTATGGTAGTGTTCACATTGCATAGTAAATTAATAAAAAATCATTAAACAGTATGATCATAATGGGTGAATTCCATGGTATGTAAAGTATAAAGAAGAAAGCTTTTGTTTGGTATGGGGGATTGAACTCAGGACCTTATGTGTGCAAAGTAGGTGCAGTGCCACAGAGCTAAATCCCCAGCCCTAGAAGAAAGTTTTTTATCGTGATAAAATCTCAGTTTTTTCACTTGAACAAAATGGATTAACGGGTCTAAGGAATGCAGACTGGATTCCTTGCTTGCTTTTTGTCAGCACCCCACAACTCTCAGGATATGACATGATGCCTAAGACTGGGCCTGAGGCTCAGGCTGGGATACGAGGAGGGAGGGAGGGCAGGCCCAGAGAGCCACATCGTGGACTCGCACTAATTAGACCAGAAGGTGGAGGATGCCGTGGAATCTTGGAAGCTCCTGCCTTCCAGTCGCCCAGGCCATAACTGAGCACAAGGCCATTTGTCCTTTTCTGAAGATCACACTCGGTATCTGTGTAACTGTGTCATGATCCCACGGACCCTTCTTGTTCTGAGATTTCAGCATACATACTCTCATTGCTTATTCTTACAAATGCAGAGAAAACATCAAGAAAGGGGTCAATTCTTTCATTGTCTTAAGGACTCTCATGGAGTCATGGAGCTCTTAAAACTCTTTGATAACCTTAGTGTTCTATGTCTATTCTTCTCCAGATTTTTGCATATCATTGTCATGCTAAAAGAAATCTCTCGCTATCACATTTTCTCAGCATACAGATAACACATAAAATTTTGTTTCTACATCTTAGTATTCTTTGACAGACCCAAATTACATTGGCATAACTTCCACTGGAGAAACATGTTGGATTTTCATGAAACTTGAAAACATATTTGACAGTCCTACTACCTAACCTCACCCTCCTCCTCCTTACAAGGGTTGATGTGTATTTTAATCTTTATATGAATATTTTATACCGGTTACTTTTTTATTCGTGTTCTAGAAGGTCTCTTTTCATTTTGTCCTGTTTGTTCATTTGGTTCCTTGGAATTGCCTTTAAAATCAGAGAAATAGTTTATGTGCATGGCTGAATACATATAGTGATCAAACAACTTGGGATGACTTGCAAACAGTAAGTATTGCTTGTCTAAAACAGGGAGGAAAAGGTCTCAGGAGATTTCAAAGCACTGCAGCAGGGAGTCCAGTAAAGATGGGCAGATCCTGGTCTCAATTTAAAGGACATTTACCTTGGGAAAGTTTGGCCTCATTTTTTTATTATTATTATTTGTTTTTGTAATAGGGATCAAACTCAGGACCTTGGACTTATGAGGCAGGCCTGGTGCCACTGAGCTAAATCCCTGGCCCCTTCATTGTTGATATTAAGTTTTAATTTCATTAATAAAACTGTGGAAATTTGTTCTCTTTCCTGGGAAGAATAAACTTGATATTGCTTCTTCACTCAAAGATCTCATTATTTATCATCTGGCCATTTACAAAAAAATAATTTATAAAATTTGCCTGGAAAAACTGCACAACATTTCAACAAAAGGTTAGCCAGAAACTCCCTTTAACTTGTTTTCACATCTAGTGCGATTTTTCTAATATCTAATAATTTCCTTTTAGAAGCCTGTCTACTGTTTTGTTTCTTGTCATTTGCCACAAAGTAAAGCATACTCTCAAAATAAAGGCGGATTAAAATATTTCACTATCTAGCAATGATTAAAAGATAATTTGGTGATAGAAATTTGTAAAAAGTCTGAGGTGGGAAAGAACTTTTTTGGTCTGATGTAATCAGCCACCCCCTGTGGGGAAAACAGCACTCCTAGTTATAAAGAAAAGGCAAACTTGGAGAAAGTTAGCTTACATACAAAAACTGATTGAGAGCCAGGATTAGGTTTTTCAGTCCCAGCAATACACCCTAAATTAGGCAGACCCAGAATCACACACACTAATCCTGACACATAGGGAGATCCTGAATTCTGATATATCCAGGGGGGTTTGTGCCAAACAATTCTCAGTCCACCCAGGTTCTGTTTCACTGCTTAAGTGCTGGTGTAAACTTTTAAAAGTAAACACATTTTGGGCTCCTGTTCGTCTCTTAGGGAGATAGCATTTCAATAGATTTTATCTTGCCATAAAAGATGGTACCTCCAAACTTCTGAGAAAAGGTTTCTTCACATCTTTCTTGGTCTCTGAATTTTGCTTGAGATCTCACGTATCACAGGTGTGGAAATTAATTCACCTTGGAACACTGAAAATGATATCCACGTGTTCATCTCTTACTGGTTACTTCCATATAATTTAAATCCACTGTAAAACATAAAATGGATTACCCCGAAGTAATAACCACGGGATGTGGAATTTATCAGAGGGGCAGAACAAAAGGTCTAACAGCCTGAAAGAGAAGCAGGGTATCACTGGACAGTAGACCACATAAATGAAAGATGTGTGCCGCGAAGCCTGCAGCAGCCGCTGAAATAAGCACAGAGGTAAAGCTCATCTGCCAGTCCAGGGAGAAATCGGAATGATACAAAAACCGTGTCGTCCCTGGGGTCCAGCAAGGGCTCTTCGGGGACTCCGCCCTACACGAGACCTTGCACAAGCGGCCAGATGCCTGGGCACACGGAGAAGGAGAAGGCCCGCAGCAGCAGCGGACAGCGCAGAGCCATAGCGCCGGCATCACTTAGAGGCCCAGCGTTTCCCAGGTCTCCTGAGCACAGACCGTGGGGCAGATAATTAATGGAAGTGACTCCCTGCGGAAAGGAAGGCAGGAGGTCGTGAGGAGATGCGAGCCCTTCCAGGATTTGAGGTGGGCACAGGCCTGGTGTCCTCCCTGCTCCTGGGAGATCTTCCCCTCGCCCGGTCCCCCCATCTCTTGCGGCCTGGCTCCCGACCCGCAATAACAGAGAAACACTTCTTTCGGTGCTGATTCACGCGAGATCCAAGCGTCTCTCTTTGGCTCCTGGGAGCGCACGGAACATCCGAACATTTTCAGCCCTTCCGGGTCTCCCGAAAGCAGCTCTTCCCGGGCGAGGGCGGCGAGTCGGAGGCCC
>NW_022900945.1:51254314-51257677 GCF_012274545.1 Fukomys damarensis | reverse complement strand
GAGAGAGAGAGAGAGAGAGAGAGAGAGAGAGCGAGAGCGAGCGAGAAAGAGAGAGAGACAGAGACAGAGAGAGACAGAGACAGAGACAGAGACAGAGAGAGAGACAGAGATGACCTACGAAAACAAACCCAGAGCTGAGGAGGCTGCCTGACCCGCTCCTTTCATGCCAAGACGCAACTCTCCTCCCTCCATCTTCAGTGAGCCACAAGAGAAACAAAGTGGGGAGAGGGAGGAGAATGTCATAAAAACAGTACGTTAAACACACAGACACCGCAGCACTCACACACCCATACGCATAAGTGCATATGTATTTTATTTCACCGTATTAGTACACTAAAATGCATACATAGCCTGTATTCTAATTCAGCCTTGAATATAACTCTGTTGTAAACCCCACAAGATGAGCACCTGGGCAGCACGCAGACCCCAGAAATGCTTACCATAGGTGACAGAAGGGGCAATGGCCAATCAGGGGTCTCAGAGCCCAGAACAGCCAATCAAGCTGTAACAGCTCTCAAGGGGAGCAGTCCCTTCCTCATCACGTCTTGAACTTGAGAGCAAAGACCCCAAGCGCAGCTCTGGGATCCCTACCTTCCTCTGACAAGGTACCTATCTATGTGCTTATTTCCTCTCCTTTTGCCAATAAAGTGATTTTACTTTCCCATTTCTCTACCCTTTCTAGTACAGTGATTTGTAGGTCTCTTTCTGAACACACATCTCTAATTCTTTTATCGATGTAGGCTTTGCACAGACCCTAGATAAAAGTCTACCCTCATGAGACATAACAAAATGTGGGTTATTTCATGAACCTTCTCCAAAAATGTTAAAAATGTATTGGAGTCATGAAGCTGTGACCCCAGTGTGGCAGTCGTGGTTCTCTGTACACATCTGTGCACTCGGGCACCCATTTCTGTAGTGTCGAGGGAGAAGTGGATGTGCAATTTGTACACTACCGTGTCTGAACAATGCTGACTTTGGCGTGTGCTCCAGATTTACCTCAATCGTGAAGTTAAAAGAACTGAATCTGCAGAGAGGAGAGAGTGTAGAAAGTTCAGCAAATGGCAGCACACTCATGGGTCTTGCCAAGCCTATTCGAGGCAGAACGTGCTAGGAGTCTTTGGGCAGCAGCCTCCCAAGGAAAGTTCCCAAGGGCAAAAGTTCAGCAGACAGTAACCCCAAGGGCCCAGGGATCCCCACTGGCTCCCTTGTTGATTGGTGCCGGGTTCTGTGGACTTCCTTAAAGAATTTTCCACTAGTTTCTTCGATTCCTTTCACCTGTCATTTTGTCCCCAGGTTGAGAAAAAAGAAACACAGACAGACAGACAGAAAGAGGAATCTGTCTGCTGGAAGTGCTTCAGACTCTGTTCCTTCTTGCCTTCACTGTCCAAATGTCTCAGTGGAAATGCTTGCTTTTTCAGCCCCACACTGTAGAGAGCAGCTTGAAAAGGGAAATGCCGTGCGTGGGCTTCCCTTCCTCCCCATCGCTCCATAGGAGCCAGCGAGGTGCCCGCTCTGGCTTCCAAAAGCTGGCAGACCAAGGTGCCCACCTGGCTCCCCTGAGCCATAGGACACTGCCCAGGAATAAGCCAGCCAAGCACTTTGTAGCGCAGGAAAATGCAGCTCAGGGCGGACACACAGGCTGGGAAGCTACAGAAAAGGAGCTGTGGTCGCTGCATTACCCCCAGAGCCCTTCCCTCCCGGTGCTGCCTCCCCTTCTCCCTTCTCTGTCTCCAGGAGACCCCCCTCTGCTGTTTCCTCTCTTCTCTTTCTCCTCATCCATTGTTTCTAGGCGCCTCTGGCCTTGGAAAGTTCTCTAACTTCTAGAATATAAAAACCGCAGTGCTCCTTAGAGTCAGTGACTTGAGCCAGGTCCTGGGACCCCTTGGCGACATCCCCGATGGCCTGGATAAACAACAGGGTCCCACTGAGATTTGAACTTGGATTGCTGGATTCAAAGTCCAGAGTGCTCACCATTACACTATGGAACCATGGCCTTAATGTGCTCAACAGTGCAACTTCATACAGGCAGTAAGTGTGCACACAGTGCTTACCTGTGCATTTGCTTTGCCTCTTGTCTAAGCCAAAGCATTTCATTTGCTCTGCACAAAATAAAAGTAAGTACATTTTCCACTTAGATTAAGGAAAAAAATCTAAGCTTCCGTCTTAAGCCACTTGCACCACTTCTGATTGCTAGCTGTTTTACTAGCTGCTTGTCCACTCTCGAAATTACTAGTTGTCTATCCACACCGCAGTGTCATTTCCATTTTTCTGGCTGCCACACTTTCTCCACTACCCTGGCAAAACTGGTTATTCTCAGGGTAGGGCTGGGGACTTCCTGGCTTCCTTAGCCACACAGCTCTTTGAAAAGTGGAAGAGGAGGGAAAACTAGCAGTCACCTTCCTCAGAGGCAGGTTCAGCCCTGCGTAGGAATTCAGTTCTGCTAATTAGATCCAAGCCAGGGAGTTGGCAGAGTGAGGAGGGGTTAGAAAGGTAACCTTCCTTCCCGCTGCTGCTGCTGCACCTTACGTTTGAGGAACCAGAGTGTTACGGGACAGTCACAGTTGGCTGTCACACTCTAGTTTCTTGTCGCTGAGGAAACTGGAGGTTTTTGTTGTGGTGGTGGTTTCTTTTTTGGTTTTTGTTTGTTTGTTTGTTTGGTACCAGGGGTCAGACTCAGTACTTTGCGCTGTGAAGCAGGCGATGGCACCACTGAGCTAAGTCCTTGACAGATACCTGGAGAACAATTGGATCTGGGAGGCGCCAGTCTTTAAAAGACAGGAGCTGTGACCTGTGATCATTGGTTTCTTGCTGAGGAGCCACACTAACTCCAGGTGGAACTGGGCTTCTTGCTGCTTCAGAAGCCTCCTGCGCCTCCCCTCCTTCTTCTCGTCCCCCGCCCCCTCAGCCTCCTCTGCTGGGACCCAGTTCGGCCTCGCCCGGTACAGCGCCTGGGCTGAGCGGGTCTGGCCTCTCTCAGACGCGCGTGAGCGTGGGCGCTGGTTTGCCAGTGTCAGGACTGAGAAGTTGTTAGTTCTGGACCATCTGGATTAAAAGGGTTGAGGAAAGCTTTCACTTTCCAGAGAAGTAAAGAAACAGAGTTCTGTTTCCGCCCGGTTTCGAACCGGGGACCTTTCGCGTGTTAGGCGAACGTGATAACCACTACACTACGGAAACCTCTGTATCGGGTGTTCAGGCGCCTTCCTGAAAACCTATGATGCGCCTTCCCTCAGTTTCCAGTACAAGAAACTCTACCCTGCGTTTCTTTGGGCAAAAAGCCCCCGGATCCCCCAGGCGAGGAGGCTGCGGCTCCCTTGGGCTCCAGCTGCTGGCGGAGCGAAGACGCCGCGCCCCAGCTCCGACTTC
>NW_022900945.1:51246887-51254247 GCF_012274545.1 Fukomys damarensis | reverse complement strand
GGCCCCACCCGGCCTCCGCCCGCCTCCGCCCAAGGCCCTGCCCGCCGGGTCGCTGCAGTTTTCTGTTTTAAGATACGGAGACTCAGCCCAAGCCGAGCCACCCCCGGCGTCCGTACGGCCTCGGTTTGCAGACCCAGGCCGCGAGGTCCGGAGAGATCCGCTAAAGACCTGGGAACAGCGGACTCAGATTCGCAGTCGCCGATCGCTCCTTCCTGGGTTTTGAGATTCCTTCTTGAAGGACAACTGTATTGTACCTTTACCAATACTCAACACGTCTTTTATTTGCTTCTTAATATTCTCCTTTTCAGCGGTTCCTGAGTCAAGACAGAACCCAAGGGCTTTGCTAAATTATATTCCCAGCCCTTTTTATTTTTTGAGACAGGGTCTTGCCATATTGCTATACTGCCCAGGGTGGCCCCGAATTTGTGATCTTCCTGCCTCAGCCTCCCAGAGTCGGGGGCGTTAGAGGTGTGCACCCCCAAGGCGGGCTCTGGAGTCAGGTAGATGAAGAGGTAGAGGCGGTTTTCACCAAATGTCTGTGTTTCCCCAAAAGATCTGTTTTCAGGTTCACCTCACAACAGACCCAACAGGAAGAAAGACGACCCTCTCCTCCTCGCCCCCTTCCTGTAGAAGTAGTGTTAGGACTTTGAAAAATGTTCTATTTTTGCAGATACCTTGTCCTCCGTTTGAAGTTCAAGTTCTCCCACTCCTGGGAGAGGCGCAGGCTCACTGGCTGCTGCCACCCAGATTTCGGACTCTTTTCTGCTCTGGCTCGCAGTGGAGCCCAGAACTCGGCTGGACTATGTCACCCTGGCCAGCGACGGGGCTTGGGGGCTGAGTCCGGAGATGTTCCGGGTCACTTTCTGACGGCATCCCAGGCGATTTTCCCTCCTTTCCCGCCCTTCTTTCACGCTTCTCCCCCGCAGAGAGCCTTTGCTTCCCTTCCTTGAGTCTGGACCCTTTGGGGCCTCACACGGACTGGCCATCAGAAACAGGTGTCTTTTGCGCTATAGGAGCGGGGCTGGGGGAACCGGGAACCCGCGGGGCGCTGGAGCCCCAACCTGGCGGGTTCCCTGCGGCTGGGGACCGGCTCAGGTCGCTGACCCGGGGAGACTGCGCACTGGGAACTCCGATCTTGCCCTGGCCCTAGAGAACACACCCAGAAGAGGGTAAGATTACAAGGAAAAGACTGAGGGTGGCCCAGGCACAGAACTCCAGGTTGAAGGTATGAGAAAACCAGAATCGAGATTTTCTTTTCAATTTTTAAAAAACCAGGTTGAACCTAGACCTTCGCCCTGAACTACAGTCCTAGCTCACCTGTGTGTGCCTGTGTGTTTGAGTGTATGGATGTATACATTAATATAAAGGTAGACCCGGTGTGGTGGCGCACGCCTGTAATCCCAGCACTCGGGAGGCTGAGGCAGGAGGATCGCTGTGAGTTCAAGACCAACCTGGGCCACACAGTGAGTTCCAGGGCAGTCTGAACTACATAGTGAGACCCTGTCTCAAAAAAAAAAAAAAACGGTAACTTTGCCCAGGTGGGACTTGAATTTGACATCCTCCCGAAGCCTCCCAAGGGCACACAGTAAATCGATCTCCTCTGCCCTTATTATAAGAGTCATTTGCTCAAATTCAGTGGTCACAAAAGGGTTGGCCATATGTCTACTGATCTAGAAGAAAACACGAATTCCTGACATCAGTCATTAGTTGTGAGCTAAGAAAACACCAGTATCAAGGGCAGGAGTTTTTTTCGGTTTTGGTTTTTTCTGGTTTGTGTGTGTGTGTGTGTGTGTGTGTGTTGTTGTTGTTGTTGTTGTTGTAGGTGGTGGTGGTGGTTTGGGCTCTGAACATGTGGCAGAATGGAACATCTACCAGGAGAAAACTGCAGGAGCAGCAGGTTTGGCAGAGAGGGAAAAGGCTGGAGGGCTCAGGGGCTGGGAACCATGATTTAAGGAGTTTTCCACGCAGACTGCCTCTGTTTTCTATCTGTCCTAGTGTTTGACAAAGTGGGATCCCAGGTGCCGGTGCTCCGCCCTCCTCCTGCCAGAGCGCTTCCTCTCCTGCCTCCTTCCTGCATCCGCTGTCCCCTGTCGGGCTTCAGGACCTTTTCTCTGAAATTTTCAGTCCCACAGCAGCTCATCCCTACGTCCTTTGTGAGGTGACTCCTGGCCTTGACGTGGTCCTGGCTCTATCTGAGTCCAAGCAGTCACAAAGCTCAGACATGTAGTGCCTCTTGTACTGTGCCTGTCCCCCAGCACAGCAGTGACCTAGTTCCAGGACAGTCCAGTGATGCTACATTTTGTCCTCCCTCCCCACTTCTTTCAGATTCATAGAAGTCTTGGGGGAAATGGATACATGAAGATCTTTCACAAAGGGTCCTGTTTCTGCCTGCTTTTCATTCAATCTGCTTTCTGGTGAGAACAAACTAAGAACATAATTTGATTGAGTTAAGGCTGTTTCTCTTCATTGTTTATTGGTACTTTTTAGGTATGCACTACAGTTACATTCATCATTGGGATCTTGTACCTTTACAAGATGTGTCTTGGTTCTTATTTTTTCCCCACACCCCTGCCCTCCTTTCACCCCCACAACACTTCTTAATTCTAGCTAAATTTCTCAAGGACCTCTAGGTCAACAATAAATAAATAGCAAGGACATAGTGCAGGTATTGGAACAGTAATAACACAATTATCACTGTAGGAGATAATTACCTGAAAACAAATAATGTAAATTTTTTTTTTAAAAAAAGGAAAACTAGCACAGCAGACCAGGTTTTCTGCACCTTGGCCCTGACTTGGCAGCTCTGTGATGTTGAAGTCAGGAGATAGGTCCTGAGTAGGAGCACAAAGTAAACTAAAAGTCAGGGCCTGAGTGAGTTAGCATACCACAATGGTCTACCAGGTCCTAGTGAAATGTGAGACAAAGACTAGGTCCTTAACTAAAGAGGGAGGAAACGTGAAAAGCAAGTGAAGCCTCAAGGCCTATCTGCAACCAGGAGCATCCCTGCTGCTTGTCACCTGTACCAGTACCCAAAACATTATAAAAACCTTAAGAGTCTAAACTCCCAGGGTGTCTGCCTTCAGGAGCACCCCTCTCTGAGTAGTAGAGAGCTTTCTTTTATTTTTTCTAATAAACATGCATTTGGTCGCTCCCCAAGGCTTGCGGTTTGCTGTTTCATCAACTTCGATCTCTGTTGTCCCAAAACAAGGACCAGGGAGCTAGCTGGATCTGGTTACAATGAGAGTACTCAGGTTTTTGGTTGGTCTTCTAATTCTGTTCACTTTAAGTGCATTTCAAGGACAGGTTGATTTCTGACCATCGTCAAACACATAAATGCCTGAGATCTTCAGCATCGCATCGGTTATGAGAGTGCTAAAAATATTAGGAATTGAAGTATCAAACATACCTTATCGTGGCTTGCATCTAGGTGTTCTTCCAAAGCCTCATGTGGTCTGAGTTGGGGCTTTCTGGAGGAGGCTGGATCTAGAGTGTGTGATGCTGGATCAGGGATGTAATGCTGGCATTGATTCACGGTATGATGCTAGGGTTAAGGGGGCCCTGCCTGAGGTGTGACTAGATAAAATATGAGACAGGAAGAAGGCTGTTGTTGTGGGTTGTCACTTGCTGCTTTTTTCCTGCTGCTTTGCTACTTCACTGCTTGCTGCCTTTTGCTCTCTGCCTGTCATGAACTGTTTCTCCTCTGCAATGCCCTTCTTCCATGCCATCCTGCCTTGGACCCACCCAAGTGTGAACTGAAACCTTGACAAACTGTGAGCCAAAATAAACCTTTCCTCCTCTAACCTTAGGTGTGGGGTGTTTTGTCTTAGCAATGAGAGAAGTAGCTAAGACAAGCATTCAGTTGCTACCCCATCATCCGATCCATTATTTCCAATATATTGCCACATCCTCCAGGGGTCTGATTGGCACCCATGCCACAGACCCCTTTTCTTCATGGCCTCCAAAAGAGTGCTCCAAAAGATGTTTTGGGACTTGAGCAACAGAATAGAATCTAGGGATTGCAAAAGTCTTGGAGTTGGGTATCTCAACCTTGTTCCACCATCCTAGTGTTTGGGGGTTGATTATACCTAAAGCAAGGTGATACTGTTGTGCATGTTTGAGTCAGAACAATAGAGATGAGCCACACTCTGTACCAGATTCGAACCTGTTTATTATAGCCGGTTGCCAAGGAGGGGCTAATGCCCAGAAAGTTGTCTTGGCAACGGGAAGCAGTTTGATTTCTCCTTTTAAATCATGCTTTCAGTTGGGGAGGGCTTGGTGGAGAGCAAGTGAAATCTTACAGAAGCAGAACCATGCCAGGTTAGTAGGGGGCACTAGGAAGTTTTACACGCACTGGGTGAACTACAAAACATCCTACAGCTGTGAGTTTGCTACCAAGCAGCATGTGAGGTTTGAGGGTGCTTTATTCAGGTGCAAGTACTTTGTCCAAGCACAAGTACAGGGCTGGGGATTTAGCTCAGTGGTTCAGGTGCCTGCCTTGCAAGTGCAAGGACCTAAATTTAATCTCTGGTACCAAAAAAACAAAACGAAACCAAGCACAAGTACAAAATAGCATTGAGGCACATGATGGAATCGAGTTGGCTATCACAATCCAGTTATCTGTTAAGCAACTCAAATAAGATTTTGCCCAGAATTTTTGTCAAGTAGCAACAGTTTTGCCTCTGTCTTTGCAGAAGAGAAAGCACTACTCTAAGGTAAACACTATGGTATGCAAATGGCCACTGAAGAGGTGACATAATGAAAGGCATCCTCACACGTGAGTGTCATCTGGTCACTTCTGTTGGGCAGCACATTTTTATATTTAAAGTAAACCTAGAAGATGCATGGATTAGCTTAGAAAACTATAAAACACCACCAGTAAGGCGGGCTGGCTTAGAGGGACCTAAGCTTAGTCTCTACTTTCATAAAGTTTTTCTTCTGGATCTTGGAAAGTTTCACATTTTCACATTGTAGTCAGAATGCTACATCCCACAGATAACCAGATTTGAAAGGAGCCAGCTTTCTTTGTAATCTTCAATGCTCCATTCTGTGCATTACAAACTGTTATCTCCCGAAAAACACAAAACAAACACACTTTAGGCTATTTCCATCGGAGGATATATTTTCTAGAAAATTAATGAAGAAATAGCAACATCAAAATTGTCATAGTGAGGCTGGGGATTTAGCTCAGTGGTTCCACCACTTGCCTTGCAAGCACAAGGACCCAAATTCGATCCCCGGTACCAAAAATAAATAAATAAATAAAATAGAATTTTCATATTATTTCTACAGGTCTTCATTATATTAAATACATAGTTTTGCCTAGTTGTTTTCATGTTGGAGTCAATATAAAATTTTGTTTTCTTTCCATGAAAATTTTGCTTTTCATAGATATATTATGATGATTTTTAATTTTCTGTAATTTTCCCAACACCTCTATCTAAAAATGAACCGTACTCTTGTGAGTTTCTGATTGACACAGGTCAGCAAGAGTGTAATTGTCTGCAAATGAATATCATGAATTTTAGTAATAAATCTGTCCAGTGCTGGGATTACAGGTATGTGCCACCATGCCCGGCTGGGATTGACATTCTTTTTGGTAATATTGCTTTAAGAAGATGAAACAAAGTCATGAAGGAAAAGTAACAGGCAGTTTAATAAAAAGAGGAAATTTACTACCAAAAAAAAAAAAAGCTATTATTTCCAGAAGGGTACACAAGGCCTCAGCAGGCAGCCCAAAGGGTCCTCCTCCACCCACAGGGTAGGAACCCGTGCAGCTCCGGCAGCCAGGCGGGAAGTCCCGGACCCCAGACCCGCCCTGGGTGTGGGCGTGAGAGAAGGAGCGAGAGGAGACCTCACCACCACCGCCTCTTCTGACAGAGGGCGTGCAGGTGGGCCAGGTGGTCGGCTGGGAGTGGAGGGGTGAGGGCGTCGGGGAGCACAGCAGGGTGCATCCTATGCAGATGAAGTGTCGAAGGGGCTGCTGGTTGGGTCCCTGGTGTTGAAATGAGATAGATTTTCGGTGCCTGGCGAGGGAGCATAGGATTTTTGGTAGAAACGGAGTTCATCTGCTACGTGGACGAACTAGAAGGTTCCAAGAGTGTGCAAAGCAAAGTGGCCATAACTGAAAAGTGAGAAAAGTGGACAGCTCCATTGGGGCGGCGGGACAGTTAGGTCATTCATACCTATTAGGAGATTTTTAAATTTAAAGGTGGTTTTCTTTGGGTGGGATTTGTTTATGGTACTCTCAGTGAAGTTGCTCCAGTTTCTTCTCTAAAAGTGGCAAATTTGATTGCATAATTTTTGTAAAGAGAGGACTGCGTTTCTTTTTCTCTTATAATGCTTAAATTACTACTGTAGCTGACTAAGCTCTTATTTTGCAGAATTGTATTGTAGCTTTCACTGTTTGTTCTTTTGAACACACACAAGCGACTAATCGAACAGTTCCTGAAGGAGAGAGTGAGGGTTAAAAGAAAAGATTTTTCTTAGAAAGCAGAAGCGACTTTATTTTTCCATCACGGCAGGAGCGAGCGACAAATGCTGGGTTTCAAAATATTCCAGAAAAAAAGAGAAATATTTATATTTAACTTGTACACTTCTTTGAGCAGACATATAATGTGCACCTGCCAGCGCCTTTAATCAAATGTTCTCTTATTATCAGAGTTAACTCCTTTCCTGGAACAGCCCTCCACAGTAACCTTAACACTTTACTTTCTAAGAAGCATGTTCATATAAACCTTGAAGTTATTTGGCCTTCTTTGATACATCTGTTTTGTCTTCCATACCGAGTCTAACAAAAGCTAGTTTTAAAACTGCCACTTTTTTTTTCTTTTTTGGTATTGAGGGTGGAACTGAGAACCTTGTACCTGTAAAAACCCTGAAGCTGTGATTTTTTTTGTTGCCCATGCAGTGTACTTTTAAATTTATGAAATAACACAAGCACTAACACACCATTGAATGTATATAGCACAGCCAGGTTCCATACTCCATCACTGGCCACTTTGAGATCTCCGCACCTCTTTTTTCTTTTTCTTTTTCTTTTTTGATTTTTTTCAGCTTTAATTGAGTTTATTGGTACATTTTAGGGATACAGTACAGTTACATTCATTGTTGGGATCTTGTACCTCTACATGACAGGTCTTGGTTCTCATTTTTTCCCCTTGTCCCTGCCCTCCCTTCACCCCCTCCTCCCCTCCCCATCTACAAACACTTTATTTTCATCTTTTCATTCTCTCACATTTTTTCTTTTCCCTTATTACCCTTCCCCTACCCATCCCACCTTCCCTATACCTTTAGCTCCTTTCTTCCCATTTCTAAATGTCAATAATCTTATTAGGATCTTATGTATTATTGCAGATTATCC
>NW_022900945.1:51242176-51246474 GCF_012274545.1 Fukomys damarensis | reverse complement strand
CAAGCTCTTTGAGGTATCTCCATATTGATTTCCATAGTGGTTGCACCAGTCTGCACTCCCACCAACAATGGAGAAGGGTTTCGTTCTCCCCACAACCCCGCCAACATTTGTTATTGTGTGATTTCTTGATAGCAGCCATTCTTTATGGGGTGAGGTGGAATCTCAGTGTTATTTTCATCTGCATCTCTCCAACGACCAGTGATGTGGAACATTTTTTCATGTATTTACTTGCTGCTTTTACTTCTTTGTCTGAGAAATGTCTGTTCATTTCGGATGCCCATTTTTGAATTGGGTCTTTATATTTGGGGGGGCTGATTGTTTTGAGTTCTTTATATAAGATCTCCACACCTCTTAAGGACAAGGCCTTTTGTGGCAGAGCAGGGCCCTTCTAGGGCTCAGTGGAAACTGGTCCATGTGCGACTAGATTCACACACAACCACTTGCAAGATTCCTGTGCCAGGGACCCATTGTGCTCTCTCCTCATAGAATGCAGCAGAAACTACCAGGAATGGGGTATCTTTTCTTTGGAAAGAAAGCATTGCTTTTTGTTTTTTGTTTTTTAAGTGTTGCATCCCGCCGTATCATGTACGCATATGATACGCTCGGCTGTTAGGAGATAGGCTTCACTGGGCAGTCCACACGAATCTGCTCAAGTCACAGAGGCTAGGTTTGAGGCCATGGGCCAAAGGTATGTATGAGATGAATACGCACAAGTGAGAGACTCTCGGACCCATGTGCCCAAAACCCTGGATTGCATGGTTAGAGATTAAAAGATAACCTTAAGGAATGAATGCTCTGGCCCTCATCCTCCCCATACTCTGATTTAGTACCTAGATTGTCCCTAAGGTCAGTCAGATAACAGATCCCCCTGACCTCACCCTGTCTTGTCCTTTCCCTTTCACCTAAATGAATTCATGCAAAGACACCTGTCCTTTTTCCTTTATCCTTGCTTCCTGGTTCTATCAAAAAGCCAACCAGGGGCTGGGGATTTAGTTCAGTGGTGCCACCACCTGCCTCGCGAGCACAAGTTCCAAGTTCAATCCTGGTACCAAAAACAAACAAACAAACAAACAAAGCCAACCAGGGCTGTCTTCATGAGATTCTCTCATGTTGAGCCTTCTCCATTAAGGGCAGTCCCTTCAGGCCTTCTTGAACTGGACACTGACTCCAAGTAATCTTTCATCCTTTGTGCCCTGCCAAGGTCGTAAACTGTGACACAAAGTAACCTCACAAGCACAGCCTTGGTGGGGTGCTATTATCCTTTCTGAAACACAAATGGGAAGCCAGTCTTGTACATGATCTGCAGCCTGATTCTCACTTCTCCATCCTGTGGGTCTTTGCAATAGGCAGTTTTCATATAAAGCTACTGCTGCTTAAATCGGTCCTCTTTCCAAAATCTGCTTTTCTTAAGTGAGAGATACATTGCTTGTATAATTACCCCATACTACATCATATCAGACGATTTTGTGGATGGCACTGTAACTGGGAAACTGACCTTCAGATTTCTGGAGAACTCTCCTCTTCCACTAACCCTGCTCAAACTACCTAGGCTTTTTGTCAACTCCACCCTTCTGCCCAAGAGGGAAACGCATTCCCACCTATGCGGCTGCAGAGTCCGGTGGCAGCTGCGCTCACGAACTCGGGCTGCTCCGCTTTCTGCCACGCTCCTGGCGAAAATCCCGGTCCCGGAGCCGATTCCCGAGCTGCTCACGGGCGGCCAGCAGCGTCCGTGTGGACACCGGGAGCTGGGGATCGGGATAGAAACCCGAAAACAGAGAGCCGGAGACAACCGCGCAGAACACGGTGAGGCACCAGATGAAACACAGAACCGCGAATTTAGGGCTCCAGCCACGGACCCCAAACCGAGACGGCGTCACCCTGGGGTGAGCGCACCGCCTCGGATCTCTCCGATTTTTTTCTTTCCTCACCCGCGGGCGGCGCCCAGGCGTTCCAGCGCAGGACTGAGTGGGCGCTGCGCCGAGTGCCTGTGCCCAACGGAGGCTGGGCCTGTCCAAACAAAAGTCACATTTTCACTTTTCAAACCCAGACACTCAAATCCTCAGTTGTACAGCGTCGTCCTAGGGGACATTGGGCGACAGAAGAGGTCAGAGGCCAAGACTCACTGAAAGAGTCAAGGAAAATTGTCTTTGCCCAACTCAAAGGAAAGATTCCACTGGATTCAGAGTCCAGAGTGCTCACCATTACACCATGGAACCCACAAAATAACGGGACACTTCAACATGGACCAGGAAAACTGTTTCACCACCCAGCGTGCACACTGGTTAACCCCAGGGATATCATTTAACTTCACAAAATGAGGTCAGATCCACTTGGGACCAGAGTGGGGGAGGGTGCTACAACCATTCAGTACAAACCTCACACTTCCCTGTCCAGAAACTTCGGCCAGCAACAGTGTCATGTCTCATTTCCTGCTCTTCACACTTAGCCCACAGCCCACAGAGGCCTCACGATTCTCAGGGCACAACTTTCTCAGGCCTGGCTTTCTCCAACACATAGCACCTACATTCTCCTTGCACCCTACCTGTACAGTGGAAAGATCCCCCAGCAGGTGGCGATCCCAGAAAAGGTCGTGGTTCAACTGGAAGGACAGGACCAAGGGCAAAGGCATGGGCACAAAAGGAGAGAAAAGACAGCTGCATTGGCCGGGAATACGAACCCGGGTCTCCCACGTGGGAGGCGAGAATTCTACCACTGAACCACCAATACCAACTAAGCCTTAAAAAGGGCCTTAGGCTGATGAATAAGATGAAAAGCACTGCTGCACTGGCCCAAAAACATTTTCCTATGCTTTTTGGCCAGACACAGAAAAAGAGGACATTTACAACACTACATACATAGCACATTTCACCCAACGCGACACCCATGTGGCTTCAAAGAAAACGATCCGCTTTGGAAAGGCCTCCCCGTCAAGGAGGCTGCGGACACCAGGGCACCCTGCCTTCCTCAGGAAACATCACACAAGGATGCAGTTTCTGCTCCCTCCACCTCTACCTAGACACAACCTGTGGATATGCCATCCCCCTCGCCCTGAGGCTCATAAGGGTATTCTCTCTCTCTCTCTCTCTCTTCTCTTGTTGGGGCCCCAGACCTTTCTGTCCCAGCCTTGAGACCAGACCAACACTAGACTTTGGCCGAATGGGTCTTCAGAATCTGGAGAACCTACCAGAGGCTGCACTGATGGCAATGTGCCTGCTTCCCATACAAGATTTAGGTGATAATGGTGATTCTCTCTTCCTGTACCTCTTCCACGTCGCTGCAAAAGGCCAGCAAAATGCTCCACGCACAGTATCTGATACAATTTATGAAGAACTGCACTCAAATGGAAGTAGTCCAATACCCAACTCACAGTGACTTCCTTCCAAAGAGACAGCACGGGTGTGGGGTAAAACCAGGAATTTCCCTGGAGACAAACATGGCAACCAGGCAGCTCATCAGGATCCTCCTCTTGCACGATGATAAATCATGTCGATAGCAGGTGTCTGTCATTCTCTGTGATGACAATGACACCCGCCACCCCACACCCAACCATCCCGTTCCAACAACGAGAACACAGTCAGACAACCCATAACTGTAGTCAAAGACAATGGTTGGCTGTGGAATAGCATTGCTTACACACGTGCGTGCGCACACACACAGTATTTATTTATATTTATATATTAGATGATATTACAAACAACAAGATGTTGAGTCTGGCGAATTGCAGTTATAGCCCGGTGGGGGCAAATCAGCGAGTTGGCCAGATCCTGTACATTAAAAGAGGACATGGAGCAGGAGCTCAGGGAGTGAGAGCCCGGGATCCAGTTCCCCCAGTGTGAACTCTCGCCTCGTCCCATTCCTCCTTCGTACTAAAACGTCCCACAAGGGTTGGCAACGTCTGTGCCGGGAAGGCGGGGACACCAAGCGGCAGTCCGAAGGTGGCACCTGACTTTGTGGGTGTCGCGTGAGGCCGAGACGCGGGAGCAGGAGTCACCTGGAAGTCTCCGGCCCGAGAGCCCGGCGGCGTTTCGGTTCTTCCTCCTGAGACTCCAGACCCTCCCGACATTGCGCAGCGAATCGTGGGCAGAGAGCGAGCGCACTGACCCGGAGACTGGGGCTGGGGTGGGGGGAGAAAAGGAGACAGCGGGGGCCGAGACTCCGGCGCGATTTGGCTTCCAAACGTGGTGGCCGCGGCCCCAGCGCAGAGCACTAACCACGCCACGGCCACGGCGAGCCGCGCAGGAGGCGCCCATCTCGGACGCCAGCCTGTTAGCGGACGGCGTGCGCGGTGGGAGAGGCTG
>NW_022900945.1:51239774-51240365 GCF_012274545.1 Fukomys damarensis | reverse complement strand
CACAATATAGTTACAGACAGAGCCTTGCCTAGTCACTAAGTTGCCCAGGCTGGACTTGAACTTGTGGACGTCCTGCCTCAGTCTGCCACAGTGCTGTCCTCACAGGGGTGCGCCACCATGCCAGGCCATTCCCTGTTGAGGTCCCTGTTCCCTCCTCCCTCTACTGTATCTGATGACCACCGATGGTCCCAGGAGGTGTCAACTTCTACAAGGGGACAACATCCGCAACAAAAAGGATCTTAGCACCCGGAGGTTTAGCTTCAGATCCGAAATGCTGGACCTCTTTCACCTGTCACTCAAATCTCTCCACACGCCGACCGGTGAGATGAGTGTGGGGCCAAAAACCCTCTGCTGTGGAGCCCTTTTGTCTTCTTTTTTCCCCCGAGCGCAGCTGCACAACAGGTTGATCTGCCAGCCAGAGAAACGCGCCTGCGCCCCCCCCCACACACACCGACGCGTCCCCACAAACACAGAGGCACGTGATCGCACAGACAGACACCGGGCAGCTGGAGCCCGAGGGAAGACGCCTAGTTTGTGAAGGGCCACGCCTGCACCAGGTGAGACGGGCGGGCCCCAAAGCAGCCCCTCCGC
>NW_022900945.1:51228628-51238537 GCF_012274545.1 Fukomys damarensis | reverse complement strand
GCCCTCGGGCGGGTGGCGCAGCCGGGAGTCTCGGAGCTGCGCGTCCGCCCCGAGGAAGGGGTGGCTCCGCCTAGCGTTGCAGGAATGGGTCCGCCCGCGGCTCAGAGTTGAGAGCAATGAACTGAGCGAAGTCTCTGTGGCCTTAGTAGTTAGTACCTTGCTTCCTCCCCGGAGCTCGCCAGTTGAGCCGCCCTCTGGTGCGAGTGCGAAGCACCGTAGGGGAGAGCTGTTCTCTTCCTGTTGGCCGCCACAATTGTGTGAGCACCGGGTTCCATGCCTTAAGACACTCGGTGGTTTCTTGTCCTGGCGGAGGGCTGGGTTTTTTGTTCTTCGGTTTTGTTTTGGTTTCGTTTGGATTTTCACACGCAGAGGCCATTCTTTGCCAAGTACTTACTTGAAGGCGATTCTTTCCACTCCCTGGACTTTCTTGCCAGTCGCTGGGGCTTGTCGGGTGGACGCTGGCTGCCTCCTCGCTCTCCAAGGACACTGGGCCTCGAGTCCCCAGGGCGGGAGTCATCCTGAGATGCCCTCCGGGGGCCGGGTCGGGAGCTGTCATCGGCCTGCAGTGAGCCCGGCAATGGGGGGCAATGGGGAGGCTCCCTGCGCTGTGTGCTCCTCTCCCAGGCGGTGGTGTTCTTGGTTGCCTGGGTTCTAGGCATGACAGACATGATAGAAAACTGTCATTTCGCGTCTTTCCTCAGACTCTTCTTCTTGGCGGGAGGTGGGAAGGAGGTTTGGAGCATGAGTGACTCAGATTTCTGTTACTCCTCTTTTGCCAGAGGGTGGAGGTGTCTCTGTGAGTCCTTCGTGTGACTTCAGTGGGAGGGAGGAGTCTTAATACTCCACCGTGTCTTCCCAACTCAGTGACAGGCCTTTTGCCCTACTCCTGCTGGCACAACAAGCATTTTGTTGCCGGGAGAGGGCAGGTTTGAGAGAAAGGCCTGCTGGGCATGGGCCACACTTGCTCCACTGCTTGGGTTTGGCAGCTACACTGCCAAGCTGCCTCAGAGTCTCCCGGTAACTTTCAGCGCTCTCTGTGGTGATCTGCGGGACGGGCTCCAGGGGAGACTGGTTGGAAGAATCCTGCTTGCTGTGTGCCAGCGGCTTAGCTAGTGGGAGTGGGGACGTGGCTGGTCCCAGACACTCGTTCCTCTTCTTTCTCTTTACGAACTGCATTTTGCCTTTGTTGAATGCAGACCAACTAATGGCCATTTTCCCCACCTTCCAGGGATGAATCCGCATGCTGATAACGGTCTCCATATTATTCTTTCTCAGTGCTTGTGCCTGCCAGTGTTTGCTCACCTGAGACAAACCTCTGAAGCCACAGAATCACGCCCAAGACAGCACATCTTTGGCATGCCTGGACCCTCAGAGAGCTCACCTTCTCTCCCCATGAACCTCACGAGGGAAGTGGAACTCACTGACTTTGACACAGAGTCCCCATTTCTGACAGAGATGGCCCGCTCACGCTTCCCATACCGACCTGTGTCTGTGAGTGTGGGCCTCTCTGTTGTCTGTCCCTCACACTCCATCCAGTCTGCTGACTTTGCCCTGCTCCTCTTTGCCTCTCTGGGTTTACCCTGTTCTCTGTGTACTGAGCCCCACAGGCTGAGGTGCTGGTACCTTTCAGGGTCGGGAGGTCCTTCCCCACAGTGGCCTGTAGACTTTTCCAGAATCGAGACCGACTCCTGGTTCTAAATGAGCTCTCAGAATACTCGTTCCCAAGCATGCAGCCTTTGCCAGACTTTTCTCACTTCCCACTATTGGAATGACTCTGAACACTGAGTCTTGCAGTCTGAGGTAGACTCTAGGTCCTGGTCTCTCTCAGGATCCTGATTAGAATTCTCTCATTCACTGCTGTTGCTGGGCTCTTGCCAGAAGCCAGGCCTTGCTGGAGGCCAGATGGTGAATGTTGAGCAATTCCAAGGTACCTGTCCCCCAAAGCCCACATCTGGGGTCACAAAGGTGGGGCAGGATGGCTGGTCAGGAAAGAAGAGGTGTGTATCTGTCCCAGATGCAATGGTGCCAGGGCCAAAGGGGGTGAGCACTGAGCCAGGCAAGTGAAACAGGAGAAAGTGGGAGCCGATGACGTTGGATCTAGAGGTTTGGAATGGAAGGTATTAGACTGGGTGTTTCTGGCTCACAGCCCTACTCACAGGGCCCCAGTGTCTATTCCCAAGCGTGTCCAGCCTCACAAACCCCAGCCTCTATGTTATTGTGCCCCAGGCTTCTGTACCCATCACAGGTAAGAGAATGAGGTAACTAAGGGGCTGAGTACTTTTACTGTGAGTGTGTGTGTGCTGAAATGACTTGCAGTGCCTGCCTCTCTACAGAGAGCCTGGCTACCTCCTGAGAAAAAGGAGTGGGAAGATAAGTGTGGATACCCAAAGACGTGACCCTCCCCAGGCCCCAGCCAAGGCTGGGAATGATGCCCCTGAGCCACTCAGACCTGTTTGCACCAATTTACTTTTGTCTGCACACAGTATTTCAGAAACTGGGTGTGGCCCGCTATCACCCCCACACACTCTTTCCGTCTCAAGCCTCTGTCTCGTGCAAGTTCCTCCCCAAGAGGATCCCCTTCCTCTGTGGTTCTGTCCCCTGCCTGGTTGTATGGTAAGATAATATTTCACTAAGCTCATGCCTGCTCTACTTGCGCAATACAATTTCATCTTTTAAAAATTATTCTGTGGCTCTTTTCTGTTGATGCTGATATGAGCCTCACATTTCTGTGGCCAAAGACATGGGATTCCTTGCTGCCATCGTAGCACAGTGGGACAATGGCACGAGGCATTTATGCTGGATTGCTGCCCGTGCCACACATCACTAGGCTGCTGCGTGCCATGTGCCATTTTGTGGCACAGTCACTTAGGGCATTGATTCACAGGTAACTAAAGATTGTTCACTCCATCTCCATCAGAGAGATGGTTTCCTCATAATTCTTCTGGTGTCTTCATTTGCAGTTAACTGCAAGTGCTTGTTTGTTTTGCTTTGTTTTTGTTCCTCTGCTTAAAGTTAGAAGCGACATTTCTGCCCAAACCTTTGCAGATTGGCTGGAAACCTTTCAAAAAGATTCATAAAATGTGTATTTTCTGCAAAAACTCTGATCATACACATGTCCCACAGGCGAGGCCCACCTCACTATAAGCCGAGCTGGAATTTTTTTAATATATATATACACCAGGAATGAACTCTGGACCTTGCACCTTTAAGGCAGGGGGCAGAACCACTGAGCTAAATCCCCAGCGGAGCTGGCTTCTGAAAGGTGCACCTTGCTAAGTAGCTGAAGGTGCACATCCCTAGCAGGGAAGTGAGAAAAATCTTTCAGTCTTCTGCAGTGAAGGGAACAGTTGGAGTAGGAAACCTCACTGGCCAGGATGAGACTTTGGACAAGTCACTGAGGTTTTCTCTGCCTCCATTTCCACGTTGTACAATGATCCACTAGAGGGTTTTCTGTGTGGATTGTGCCAAGTGTGAGTGTGATGTGCAGGTAAAACAAGGACTGCCTCCCCATGCTGTTCCATAGAAAAAGCTTCAGAGATATAAGCATTATTATTACTAATCATGGTGGTGACCCTGGCAAGTATTCTTACTATTTGCATGAACCTCACAAATAATTGTATATTCTTTCATGCTAGGAAGGAATATTCATTATTTAAACAGTTCCTAATTGATAAATATAAATTTGGTCCCAGTGTTTATCTTCCTTCCTTCCTTCTATCTTTAAATGTATTTTTGTTGTTATTGTTTAGAGTTTTACTTCGTTGTTTGTTTGCTTGCTTGCTTTTGGCACTAGGTGGTAATTGAGAGTCTTGTGCTTGTGAGGCAGGTCCCCCAGCACAGCTCCATCTGCATCCCCGACCCCAGAATTTATTACTACAACTGTGGCTATCAGGGAAACTTCCAATGTATTCATATTGATAGAGAGAACTTATGTAAATAATCTAGAAACATATACAGTGTTAGAAATATGTTTTAACCACCTCCTTTTGCTTCTGTAGTTTGCTTTGCTCTGCTTGTTTAATGAAACACCCAAGGTCTTACCGCTGAAGCTTGAAGGCACAAAGCCAAGCCCCATCCCAGGATGAGACCAAGTGGTTCATGCTGAAATAACAGTCCTTGAGCTATAAAATTTTCCGTAAACTACAGGGCTATAAAAGTGTCCAGATGGAAAAATCATCATTAGCTCTGTTTTCCTAACCTTGAACACCCCCTTTCTGTGTGCTATAATGGATGGCTAGATGAATCTCAGGGTAAACTCCCCAACTGCAGAGAACCATTACATCTGGGTTAAAGTTAACTGTCTTGTGACCGTGATGTAAACTGAGGAATAAAATGTAACCACTGGGATGAGATCGTGGCTGTAAAAACCTATAAAAGAAGAAGCTGTAACTCAGTAGGGGGGTCGATCACCAGCACTGCCTATTTAAGTGTGATCCAGCTTTGCTGGCAAAATAAACTTTCTTTTATTTTACTTCCATTCTGTGCCTCTCTGTGAGCGTCACTTACCAATTCCTTCCACCACGATATAGTCATTTGTCATCCACATTGACTTTCTGTGAGATAAAATTCTGAAAATGCAATTGGAAGATCTAAATATTTGCTGATTTCTAAGTTTGCCAATGTCTTCCTAACTGCCTTGCCCAGAAGATAGACCAAGTAATATTTCTAACATTTGGGCACGCTAGTCCTCCATTCTCTTGGCCACACAGTGGAGGACTTTGAATCACCAACCCCAACCCCCCAGTGTATGGTTTCAGACAACTAACCTCTTTGGGGACATTTTTGCATGTGAATTCACAATGGCCTGGGCTGTGAATAATTGTCCCAATTTAAGAGGCATCCTGGGAGAGATGCACCTGATCTTACTCTCTTCTCTCTACCCTCTTCACTCTGCTTTAGTCTCTCAGATCTCCTGGAAGCACACAGTGGCAAATGGAACACATCTGCTTGTGAGATGCTGCTGCTCTCTGCTTTGCACATATGGCTGTGGATTCTTTCTCTGGATTCTCAGAGGAGTGGAAAGGGGGTGGTGAGTGTGACTACAGAGGCGCTGGCCGTGGTGCTGACTGCTGCACTGAGACAGTTCAGGACACAGCAGCCCCCAGTGTTTGGAGTTGAGGCCTCATAACTGGCAGTGATTACAAGGAAAGATTGCAAAGGGGAGAGTTCTCTGTTTGAATTTCAGTAGATCTGGAGCTTTACGTAATGGCTGTCCTTGGTTTCTATGGCAGCAAAAGGAGAGGTTGTGGTGTTAGGCCTCACTTTATTTATAGCAATTTAATAACAGTGGGCCTGATGTGCTTGTGAAAGCCTGTAATCCCAGGATGTGGGAGTCTGAGACAGAAGGATCTTGGAGAGTTTGAGGCTAGCCTGAATTGCACAGCAAGACAAGAAGACCCTGTTTCAAAAAAGAAGAAGGAAGAAATGAAGGAAGGAAGGAAGAAAATGAAGAAATTGAAATGGAAGAAATTGAAAGGAAAAGAGGGCCAGGAATGTAGCTCAGGGGGTAGCAACCTCGGATTGTTCCTGAATATTGAATAAAATCAGTGCATCCAATTAAAGGCTGCACATAAAATAGTTGTGAGGAAGGGGTGGGGAGGAGAACGAAGAAATTCTTGGAAAAAGAAAGGAGCCAGAGATGAGATGACCCTGGTGGCAATGTTCAGAGTTGGAATGTCCCACTGTAATGACAACTGTAGCTGTCAGCGTGAAACTAGCTTCGTGGGATCAAAGTGTTTTTTGGTGGTATACATTTTTTTTTTTTTTGGGAGACAGGGTCTTGCTATGTAGGTCAGACTCACTGTGTAGCCCAGGCTCGCCTCAACTCACCAAAATCCTCCTGCCTCAACTTCCCAAGTATGAGATTACAGACTGGTGGCATACATCTCTGAAGCCTGGCTTCTCAAGTCCTTCAGGGCCAAGTATTTTGAGGCATGCAGTCTGCCTTGATCTCTTTTATTTGAATTGTTCCATTTAAGTATTATGCTTAGTTTGGATTACAATGTCCTTGTAAATTGGAACCAAAGTTACCAACTTCAGTTCCTTCTGAGGCACAGAAAACTGTAGAAGGCAGATGACAACCAGGAGTCAGATGATTGTTTCAAGTACACGAGCTCCTTGGGGGACACATCAGGCCTGCAGTGATGGCTGTTTAGTTCTGGAGCAAACAGTGCATAAACTTTCTGACTTCCGAAGGAGACAGTATACACCATGAGTGTTCTGTTCCTTTCCATTTTTTTCTTCTTTCCAGTACCGGGAACTGACCCCAGTGCCTTGTGCTCGCCAGGCAGGGGCAGCACCACTGAACTACATCCCTGGACCTGAGTATTTCATTCTTGATGGAACAAGAGAGGCTCCAGGGGAGGACAAGCCTTCACAGGTCTTGCCAGAGGGCCCTGAAGACAACTACTGGAGAGACACTGCCCAAGGAAAGGAGCAGGAGCTGAGCGACCGAAGGGCCTGCAGCTGCCAGTTTCTCTCAGAGGGTGGGCAGAGCCACACTCAGAAAGAGCACCCTGAAGAGAAGCTGGGAAAATGGCATGTGATTATCGCAGATAGGTAAGTTAGATACCTTGTAGGCAGATAGACAGGGCCGCCCTCGAGGAGCCAACACGGAGGAGGACAATCAAGACAGGTTCACTGAGGGCCAGGGATTTAGCTCAGTGGTTCTACATCCGGCCTTGCAAGATCAAGTTCTCTAGTTTGATCCCCGGTACAAAAAAAAAAAAACAAAAACAAACACAAAAAGACAGGTTCACTGAAGGCCAGAATTGTAAATGGAGAGAAACTACTACACCCTTGTGCTTCCCCTGGGGATAAAAAGCAGTGATTGATTTTCTAAATAAATTTCACTCAGCTGGGTGGGGGGCCAAAGTCTTAACCCAGCCTTCCAGGAAATATCCCTGACCCTCCACCCTTATCGAAAATCCTTGTGTGCTTGCTGAGTGAATTGCTCTCCCCGTTAGACCCCCATTGAATCAATATTGCATGGGTGACTGTACTTGTAATCTTATCGGTTGGTCTTGGTTTTGCCCCACCTCATGCCCACCTTGTCATTTTCCACTGAGTCTTATAGCTTTGTCCCACTTTGTACCCGCCTCGCCACATGGCTTGGCTGTAGAACACATCTTTGGAAAGTGGTTTCCGGTTCCCCTTCTGTCTCTGTTAGGCAGAAACTTTCTTTCTCTCAAAAAGGTTTTCCTACTCTTCACCTCGGTTGTTCCTAGAATGCATCCTTCGATTTTAGAGAACACGAATCACGCTTGGGATAACTGGCAGATTTGGGAGTTCCATCTGTTCCCCTGTATCATGATGAGCAGGTGTGAGCACTAGAGGCACTCGTGCACCTTGCAAGTGTTTTGCGTTCCAGTTATTTTTTCCCCAAGGAAGTGACTTGAAGCAAGAAGCTAGGTGGTTGATCTGGACGATCCAAAGGGGAAGTCGTAAGGGTGGAGGCCTTGGGCTTTTCAGGAAGCAGGTGAGGGCCCAGAGAGCTGTTGGTGAGTGAGTGAGTGAGGTACTCAGACTGTTGCCCTTTGTGGGGCGCAGCTGGTCGCAAAAGATGTTCCCTGACCGGGAATCGAACCCGGGCCGCGGCGGTGAAAGCGCCGAATCCTAGCCACTAGACCACCAGGGAGGTGTCGGGGGGCCGCTCGGTGGCTCAGAGGACTGGCCGGACTACTGCAGGTGCTGGCAAGACGGGAGGACACGGAAAGGCTTCTTCCCTTTGGCTCGCGGTGGGCGCAGCAGCTACCCCACCGCTTAGCACCTCTCGCTTGTCCTTCCCGGGCCCGCAGGAAACCGACCTGTGCTCGCCCCACCGCAGCTCCCGCTCAGGGACGCCGCAGCCCAGTAGCAGCGCCCTCTCCGTGCCCGCGCCGGTTCCGGTGGGAAGGCGGCCCCTGGGTGCCCGGCCGCTGATGCTGAGTGGCGAGGCGCTGAGTCCTCCTGCTTCCGGGGCACGGAGGGGCCGGGGGGAGGGGCGCTCCAGAGGAGTCAGGAGCGGAGGGGCTGCTTTGGGGCCCGCCCGTCTCACCTGGTGCAGGCGTGGCCCTTCACAAACTAGGCGTCTTCCCTCGGGCTCCAGCTGCCCGGTGTCTGTCTGTGCGTGTGTGTGTGTGTGTGTGTGTGTGTGCGCGATCACGTGCCTCTGTGTTTGTGGGGACGGGTCGGTGTGTGTGGGGGGCGCAGGCGCGTTTCTCTGGCTGGCAGATCAACCTGTTGTGCAGCTGCGCTCGGGGAAAAAAGAAGACAAAAGGGCTCCACAGCAGAGGGTTTTTGGCCCCACACTCATCGCACCGGTCGGCGTGTGGAGAGATTTGAGTGACAGGTGAAAGAGGTCCAGCATTTCGGATCTGAAGCTAAACCGCCGGGTGCTAAGATCCTTTTTGTTGCGGATGTTGTCCGCTTGTAGAAGTTGACACCTCCTGGGACCATCGGTGGTCATCAGATACAGTAGAGGGAGGAGGGAATTTTTCTTTGGCTGCACTCTCAAATATCAGGAAATATGCTGAGATTCCCCAGTGTGCTAGGCAAGTCAAAACTCAAGCTACACGGAGTCTCATGGACCTCAAAACAGGGAATGGCGTGGCATGGTGGCGTACCCCTGTGAGGACAGCACTGTGGCAGACTGAGGCAGGACGTCCACAAGTTCAAGTCCAGCCTGGGCAACTTAGTGACTAGGCAAGGCTCTGTCTGTAACTAAATTGAAATATAAAATAAAATAAACAGGCAACTGTTCTCTGAGAGCCACCACCCCACAGATATCTTCCCCACAGGTTCATTTCTTAACACCAATAGTGGCAACTCACAGTGACGCCACAGATGGAAGAAAATCTTTGCACAGAAAGGACAGAGTGAGCAAATGACCAGTGCGATAGCCAGGTTTGGTTACTGTAAAAGCCGAGGAGCTCACATACTGCCCCCGAGGTTCAACAGAAGAACCGAGGGACCCTCTGGCAGCACCTCTAAGGGTCTCATCTGTACACGCTATAGGCCTCATTGGCTCCAACGTTCCGTCTCAGGTCGGCTAACTTTTAAGGACCCAGCCTTTGTCACTTGTGTCAAGCACTAACATGGAGACAGTTAGGTGGAGGCCAAGACACCACTGTGTAGGCGGAAACAATGGCATTTGGTTGTTAGCATCAGATCCTACAAACGCCACACAGAGACATGTAGGGAAAGGAGGAACTGTGAGGAGGAAAAAGAGACCAGAGCTCTCAAGGTTTTCCTCCCTAGGATAAGTGGCCAGGCAGACAGCTATCCAAGAGGTGACTGGCCTGTCTTGCCTGAGCCTAGTGACTAGGTCACCACGGAGAGCAGACACCGAGGGGTGTGGGAGGACTTGAAACTGCCTGAGAAGCTCAGCTGTCCAGATTGGGCCACAGAAGAGCTGGTGTCACGTCCACCCCGCCTTCTGTTGTGGGCAGCACTGCCTGTCTTGGAGGATCACAGCAGAAACATAGATGGTGAGTTGCTTGTGCAGCACGTTAATGAAGAAGGGACTGACGGAATTGAGAAATACATTGCATTGTGATTTAGCACCGCTCAGGTAGAAGACAAACGTGCAGATGAGACTCACATGGAAGCACTACAGAAGCAGTACACGGCAGCATTTGCACAGCCAGTTCTGCACTGTGGAAATATCTGCACAAATGCCCTGAAACCTATGTACAAGAAAGACGACGGTAGCAGCGTTTGTCATTTGAAAACCATGCAACCGGGCTAATTTCAGAAGCATTTGCAAAAAGGCTAAGTAATGCAGAAACTAGGGAAGACATTCTTCAAAAACTATGCCGAGGGTCACTGTGTGATGATCTCACCACCCGTGGCAACAGGACTGCTGGAATAATTCCAAATGCAATCACACACACACACACACACACACACACACACACACACACACACACA
>NW_022900945.1:51227801-51228540 GCF_012274545.1 Fukomys damarensis | reverse complement strand
CACACACACACACACACACACACACACACACACACACACACACACAGTGACCGCAAGGGGACAGGATACTGCATTTGGGCTCACATCACATCTGAAGGGAGGTCTCTCCCTGTCTTCCAGGCTTCTAGAGAGAGGACTAAAGATTTGAAGAGCAAAGCTGATTTTTGGGTAAGTGTGCTGCACAGGTGGGCTGGTGTGTCAGAGGGGCGTGTAAGTGCCTGGCTGGGCAGAAAGTCCGGAGGGAGGGAGGGATTTCGGAGATTGCTTTCTTGCCTATGGGTGATGAATGAGAAGCCGCGAAGTCAGGGAGGAAAGTTGAAGAAGCGGCAGCAGAGAGTCAAAAGTCAGCAGGGACGTCCCTGGGTGGGCTCGAACCACCAACCTTTCGGTTAACAGCCGAACGCGCTAACCGATTGCGCCATAGAGACAAGCTGCTGGTCACACTTGTAAGGCCTCCTACGGTGACGTCCCCGCCACCATTCCGCCTCCTGTGCCCCAGGGCCTGCCGGACTCCTGTGCCCTGAGAAGTCGCCCCCCCACAGCTGTGAACCTCGGCTTTGATCACATTGGAAAACTGCTCGCGCGGAGTGGGGGGTGGGACTCCCAAGCCACGGGAGAACCGAGGGGCCGAAGCCGGCGCCCAGGAGACTCTGGAGGCTTTCGGGGTGGCGCCTCCTGCTCTGCACCAGGACCGTGAGCGGCACGGAGCCGGGGCCCAGGTTGTGCCGCTGTGGCTGCC
>NW_022900945.1:51225578-51227301 GCF_012274545.1 Fukomys damarensis | reverse complement strand
AGGCAACTGTTCTCTGAGAGCCACCACCCCACAGATATCTTCCCCACAGGTTCATTTCTTAACACCAATAGTGGCAACTCACAGTGACGCCACAGATGGAAGAAAATCTTTGCACAGAAAGGACAGAGTGAGCAAATGACCAGTGCGATAGCCAGGTTTGGTTACTGTAAAAGCCGAGGAGCTCACATACTGCCCCCGAGGTTCAACAGAAGAACCGAGGGACCCTCTGGCAGCACCTCTAAGGGTCTCATCTGTACACGCTATAGGCCTCATTGGCTCCAACGTTCCGTCTCAGGTCGGCTAACTTTTAAGGACCCAGCCTTTGTCACTTGTGTCAAGCACTAACATGGAGACAGTTAGGTGGAGGCCAAGACACCACTGTGTAGGCGGAAACAATGGCATTTGGTTGTTAGCATCAGATCCTACAAACGCCACACAGAGACATGTAGGGAAAGGAGGAACTGTGAGGAGGAAAAAGAGACCAGAGCTCTCAAGGTTTTCCTCCCTAGGATAAGTGGCCAGGCAGACAGCTATCCAAGAGGTGACTGGCCTGTCTTGCCTGAGCCTAGTGACTAGGTCACCACGGAGAGCAGACACCGAGGGGTGTGGGAGGACTTGAAACTGCCTGAGAAGCTCAGCTGTCCAGATTGGGCCACAGAAGAGCTGGTGTCACGTCCACCCCGCCTTCTGTTGTGGGCAGCACTGCCTGTCTTGGAGGATCACAGCAGAAACATAGACGGTGAGTTGCTTGTGCAGCACGTTAATGAAGAAGGGACTGACGGAATTGAGAAATACATTGCATTGTGATTTAGCACCGCTCAGGTAGAAGACAAACGTGCAGATGAGACTCACATGGAAGCACTACAGAAGCAGTACACGGCAGCATTTGCACAGCCAGTTCTGCACTGTGGAAATATCTGCACAAATGCCCTGAAACCTATGTACAAGAAAGACGACGGTAGCAGCGTTTGTCATTTGAAAACCATGCAACCGGGCTAATTTCAGAAGCATTTGCAAAAAGGCTAAGTAATGCAGAAACTAGGGAAGACATTCTTCAAAAACTATGCCGAGGGTCACTGTGTGATGATCTCACCACCCGTGGCAACAGGACTGCTGGAATAATTCCAAATGCAATCACACACACACACACACACACACACACACACACACACACACACACAGTGACCGCAAGGGGACAGGATACTGCATTTGGGCTCACATCACATCTGAAGGGAGGTCTCTCCCTGTCTTCCAGGCTTCTAGAGAGAGGACTAAAGATTTGAAGAGCAAAGCTGATTTTTGGGTAAGTGTGCTGCACAGGTGGGCTGGTGTGTCAGAGGGGCGTGTAAGTGCCTGGCTGGGCAGAAAGTCCGGAGGGAGGGAGGGATTTCGGAGATTGCTTTCTTGCCTATGGGTGATGAATGAGAAGCCGCGAAGTCAGGGAGGAAAGTTGAAGAAGCGGCAGCAGAGAGTCAAAAGTCAGCAGGGACGTCCCTGGGTGGGCTCGAACCACCAACCTTTCGGTTAACAGCCGAACGCGCTAACCGATTGCGCCATAGAGACAAGCTGCTGGTCACACTTGTAAGGCCTCCTACGGTGACGTCCCCGCCACCATTCCGCCTCCTGTGCCCCAGGGCCTGCCGGACTCCTGTGCCCTGAGAAGTCGCCCCCCTACAGCTGTGAACCTCGGCTTTGATCACATTGGAAAACTGCTCGCGCGGAG
>NW_022900945.1:51197418-51224934 GCF_012274545.1 Fukomys damarensis | reverse complement strand
CAGCCTCTCCCACCGCGCACGCCGTCCGCTAACAGGCTGGCGTCCGAGATGGGCGCCTCCTGCGCGGCTCGCCGTGGCCGTGGCGTGGTTAGTGCTCTGCGCTGGGGCCGCGGCCACCACGTTTGGAAGCCAAATCGCGCCGGAGTCTCGGCCCCCGCTGTCTCCTTTTCTCCCCCCACCCCAGCCCCAGTCTCCGGGTCAGTGCGCTCGCTCTCCGCCCACGATTCGCTGCGCAATGTCGGGAGGGTCCGGAGTCTCAGGAGGAAGAACCGAAACGCCGCCGGGCTCTCGGGCCGGAGACTTCCAGGTGACTCCTGCTCCCGCGTCTCGGCCTCACGCGACACCCACAAAGTCAGGTGCCACCTTCGGACTGCCGCTTGGTGTCCCCGCCTTCCCGGCACAGACGTTGCCAACCCTTGTGGGACGTTTTAGTACGAAGGAGGAATGGGACGAGGCGAGAGTTCACACTGGGGGAACTGGATCCCGGGCTCTCACTCCCTGAGCTCCTGCTCCATGTCCTCTTTTAATGTACAGGATCTGGCCAACTCGCTGATTTGCCCCCACCGGGCTATAACTGCAATTCGCCAGACTCAACATCTTGTTGTTTGTAATATCATCTAATATATAAATATAAATAAATACTGTGTGTGTGCGCACGCACGTGTGTAAGCAATGCTATTCCACAGCCAACCATTGTCTTTGACTACAGTTATGGGTTGTCTGACTGTGTTCTCGTTGTTGGAACGGGATGGTTGGGTGTGGGGTGGCGGGTGTCATTGTCATCACAGAGAATGACAGACACCTGCTATCGACATGATTTATCATCGTGCAAGAGGAGGATCCTGATGAGCTGCCTGGTTGCCATGTTTGTCTCCAGGGAAATTCCTGGTTTTACCCCACACCCGTGCTGTCTCTTTGGAAGGAAGTCACTGTGAGTTGGGTATTGGACTACTTCCATTTGAGTGCAGTTCTTCATAAATTGTATCAGATACTGTGGGTGGAGCATTTTGTTGGCCTTTTGCAGCGACGCGGAAGAGGTACAGGAAGAGAGAATCACCATTATCACCTAAATCTTGTATGGGAAGCAGGCACATTGCCATCAGTGCAGCCTCTGGTAGGTTGTCCAGGTTCTGAAGACCCATTTGGCCAAAGTCTAGTGTTGGTCTGGTCTCAAGGCTGGGACGGAAAGGTCTGGGGCCCCAACAAGAGAAGAGAGAGAGAGAGAGAGAGAATACCCTTATGAGCCTCAGGGCGAGAGGGATGGCATATCCACAGGTTGTGTCTAGGTAGAGGTGGAGGGAGCAGAAACTGCATCCTTGTGTGATGTTTCCTGAGGAAGGCAGGGTGCCCTGGTGTCTGCAGCCTCCTTGAGGGGGAGGCCTTTCCAAAGCGGATCGTTTTCTTTGAAGCCACAAGGGTGTCCCGTTGGGTGAAATGTGCTATGTATGTAGTGGTGTGACTATGCTCTTTTTCTGTGTCTGGCCAAAAAGCATAGGAAAATGTTTTTGGGGCAGTGCAGCAGTGCTTTTCGTCTTATTCATCAGCCTAAGGCCATTTTTGAAGCTCAGTTGGCATTGGTGGTTCAGTGGTAGAATTCTCGCCTCCCATGCGGGAGACCCGGGTTCGATTCCCGGCCAATGCAGCTGTCTTTTCTCTCCTTTTGTGCCCATGCCTTTGCCCTTGGTGCTGTCCTTCCAATTGAACCATGATCTTTTCTGGGATCGCCACCTGCTGGGGGATCTTTCCACTGTACAGGTAGGGTGCAAGGAATGTAGATGCTATGTGTTGGAGAAAGCCAGGCCTGAGAAAGTTGTGCCCTGAGAATCGTGAGGCCTCTGTGGGCTGTGGGCTAAGTGTGAAGAGCAGGAAATGAGACATGACACTGTTGCTGGCCAAAGTTTCTGGACAGGGAAGTGTGAGGTTTGTACTGAATGGTTGTAGCACCCTCCCCCACTCTGGTCCCAAGTGGATGTGACCTCATTTTGTGAAGTTAAATGATATCCCTGGGGTTAACCAGTGTGCACGCTGGGTGGTGCAACAGTTTTCCTGGTCCACATTGAAGTATCATGATATTGTGTGGGTTCTATGGTGTAATGGTGAGCACTCTGGACTCTGAATCCAGCAATCCGAGTTCAAATCTCGGTGGAACCTTTCTGTTTAGTTGGGCTGAGCACAGTTTTCCTTGACTCTCTCATGGAGGTACCTGGCTCTGACCTCCTCTGAGGACCGATGTCCCCTAGGATGTTGGACAACTGAGGATTTGAGGGTCTGTGGAGGTTAGAAAAGTAAAAAAGTGACTTTGTTTCTGCCCCCACTTCTTTAGGGGACAGGAAGCTTGGGACAGGAACGGGGATAAGATTTGTGCTGGGCCCTGTCTTCTCTGGCGTCCGCGACGGGGAACCCGGTTCTGGTGAGTCTGCATCCGCGCGGTTGGGTTTCCCTCGCGGGCCACCTCACCTCGCCTTGGGCTCTGAGGTCCGGACCCAGTCCCCGATGGGCACAGGCCCTCTGCCCGCGCCCCCCTCTCCTCAGGTGTCCCTCGGGCCTCCGCGTGACGTGTCCTGCACGGAAACGCAGCGCCCACTCGATGCTGCGCCTCAACGCCTGGGCGCCGCCCGCGGGTGAGGAAAGCAAGAATCGGAGAGATCCGAGGCGGTGCGCTCATCCCGGGGTCACGCCGTCTCGGTTTCCCCGGGGGTGGAGCCCTAAATTCGGGGTTCTGTGTCCCATCGGGTGCCTCGCCGTGTTCTGTCTTCGGGTTTCGATCCCGATCCCCAGCTCCAGGTGTCCACACGGAAGCTGCCGGCCGCCCGTGAGCAGCTCGGGAAGCGGCTCCGGGACCGGGATTTTCGCCCGGAGCGCTGCAGAAAGCGGAGCGGCCGGGGTCCCGGGGATGAGACTCGAGCGCAGCCGCAGTCGGCTCCGGGCAGAGGCCGCGTGTGTTTGGGGGATCCAGGGACCCCAGGAGCTGGCTCAAATCTCTCACATCTCCCAGTGTTTATATTTTATAGGACCTCCCAGTGTTTGTATTTTAGAAGTTAGAGCGCCTTCTTCTCTTTCTGTCCTCTTTTTAAATTGAGGCTGAAATCACCGTGTATTTCCAGTTGGATTCAAAGTCTCGACAATCCTCCTGCCTCAGCCTCCGGAGTTCTGGATTACAGGCATGCGCCACCACTCTGGGCCATATGAACATTTTAAACTTTATCCCTTGTACTTTGCATTTAAATTTTTCATAGCCATATGTATCACTCGTTTTTGAAATGGTTACATTTTTATTGTATGAAAAAATAAAAATGTCATAGGCAAATAATAAGAGTAGCAGTATTATACTGCATCTCATTATCATTATGTGACGTGAATTTACCTCAATAACATATATGGAAAAATTTATTTTTCTGTGACTCTAATGAATGATACTTCTGAGCGAGAAACTGGCTCTTTATTCATGGAATTCTAATTGTGCAATTGTACTTTTATATTCTTTTCTTTTTAAATTTGTTGGTACGTTATGATAGCATTCATCACAGGGAATTTGCAGCTGAACATGGTATATCTTGCTTTCCCCCACCTTTCCCTCCCCTCCCTTCAACCCCTTCTTCCCCTCCTTATTTACAAAAGCTTTGCTTCCAAGTCTTCCTTCTGTTCTTTTTTTCTTATCTCTTCCTTCCTTCCCCTCACGTTTGAACATTTTCTTCACATTTTCCAATATGTGTCATCTATTCTGACCCTTATTTACACTTTCGGTTTCTCACACCACAGAAATAATGAGGTATTTAAACATTTGTGTCCTATTTATTTCCCTTAGGAATATGGTCTCAAGGTGCCTCCAATAAGCTAGCAATATCTCAGACTTACCCTTCATTATGGCAGAGTAGTACTCCATTGTATAAAACAGACCTCACATCTTTATCCATTCCTTGGTTAACGGGTATTTGGGCTGTTTCCAAGGTTTAGCTGTTACAAACAATGCTGCTACATGTTACAAGGTTACAAACATGGGTGTGCCTGTGGTAGGGTGCTTTTAATTCTTTCAGGAAGGGGAATAGCTGGCTCAGGTGGAACTTCTAGTTTTAGGTTTTTGAGGAATCTCGAAGCTGATTTTCACAGCGGTTGCACCAGTCTGCACTCCCACCAACAGTGGAGAAGGATTCCTTTCTCGCCACAGCCCCTGCAGTATTTGTTATTGGTGGATTTCTTCATAGCAGCTATTCTTTCTGGAGTGAGCTGGAATCTCAGCTTTAATTTGCATCTCTCAAATGAACAGTGAAATTGAAAAATTTTTATATATTTATCTGGCATTTCTACTTCTTCATCTGAGAAGTATCTTCATTTCAGATCCCCCCCCCCTTTTTTTTGAGACAGGGTCTCACTATGTAGCTGAGACTGACCTGGAACTCACTATGTAGCCCAGGCTAGTCTCGAACTCACAGTGACCTCCTGCCTCAGCCTCCCAAGTGCTGGGATTATAGGCATGCACCACCACCCCCGGCTCTCATTTTTTGATTAGATCTTTAAAATTAGGGGTCTTAAACCAGGCATGGTGGCGCATGCCTATAATCCCAGCACTTGGGAAGCTGAGGCAGGAGGATCGCTGTGAGTTCAAGACCAGCCTGGGCTACGTTCCAGGTCAGTCTCAACTACATAGTGAGACCCTCTCTCAAAAAAAGCAAAAAAAAAAAGGGGGGGGTCTTATTTTTTTGTTCTTTATATATTCTAGATATTAATCCTTTGTCTGAGGAATGGCTTAAAAATATTTTCCCACACTGCGGGCTGTGTCTTTGCTCTATGGGTGTTTTCTTTTGCTGCACAAAAGCTTTTCAACAAGATGAGATCCCAATTGTCAATTATTTGTGATATTTCCTGTGTAATCAAGGTTTTATTCATAAAGTCTTTGCCTACCCCTATGTCTTCAAGAATTCTATTCTATCTTCCAGCTGGTTTAAGCATTTCTGGTTTAAAATTTAGATCTTTGACCCATTTCAATTTTAGTTTAGAGCATGGGGAAAGATGATGGGTCTAGTTTTAATCTTCAGCATGTGGAAAGCCAGCTTTTCCAGCGCCATTTGTTAAAGATGCCTAGAAGTATTTTGGTGGAGTTTGAGGTCTTCCATGTAGAGTATTGTGGGGAAGTACTTTGGGTTGATTCAAAATTCAGGACATCTGAGGACCCTGTAAGGCTATTGCCTATCATTTAGCACATGTGCACAGCAGAACACACTTATGTAAAAGTAATTTAACATAGGAAATCATGGATGTGTGACATGGTCATAGAAGGACACGATGATATAAAACTTGATAATGGCCAATTTACGGCCAAGGAATAAAGACAAGCTGCTCTCTGGCTGTTGTTACTGATGTCGGCTCTTCATGCTTTCTCTGTCCTGGGGACCTCACCCCTCATGGCCCATACTTGACATGACAAGTATCACGTCATCTGTGAATAACAATAGTTTATATTCTTCCTTTCCTATTCTTGGAGCTCGAACCTGACCAAGGGGTGATAAGAATAAAAAATAAACAGGCACAGAAACAAGTTAAGATCTGGAGGGCCACTGGGGTTTAGCTCAGTGGTTCTGTCACCTGCCTTGCAAGCTCAAGGACCTGAGTTCGATCCCCAGTATAAAAAACAACAACAAACAAACAAACAAAAAACTGGAGTGCCAGGGAGTTCATGGGGTTCGTGTCTCTTTCAACATAGAGGTCCAAATGACTGGCACACCTTGGCTATATTAATTCAGACATGGGCACAAGCAATTAGAGTTCCACGGAATTCATCTGTCTCGCACCCTCCATGGTACTTGTCCAGGTAAACAACTTACCTTTACTTCTCCCTGAAATGTGTTAGCAAGCTTGCATGCCCTCTTTCTTCTCATTGATCTTCCACATATCTTATTCTTTTTATTTCTTTTTTTTGTTTGTTCTTTTATTGAGTTTATTGGTACATTTTACGTATGCAGTACAATTACATTCATTATTGGGATCTTGTACCTCTACATGACAGGTCTTGGTTCTCATTTTTTCCCCTTGCCCCTGCCCTCCCTTCACCCCCTCCTCCCCTCCCCATTTACAAACACTTTATTTCCATTTTTTCATTTTCTCATATTTTTTCTTTTCCCTTATTACCTTTCCCCTACCCTTCCCACTTTCTCTACACCTTTAGCCCTTTTCTTCCTATTTTACATTGTCAATTATCTCATTAGGATCTTATGCACTATTATAGCTTTTCACACCAGAGAAATTATTCGGTATTTACACATGTGTGACTTATTTATTTCACTTAGGAGTGTATCGTCAATATGTATCCATTTTCCTATGAATGAATCTAATTTCTCATTATGGCTGAGTAATATTCCATTTTATAGAAAAACCACATCTTCTTTATCCAGTTTCCAACTGATGGGCAAATGGACTATTTCCAAGTTTGAGCTATTACAAACTGTGCCGCTATAAACATAGGTGCACATATATCACTGTGGTATGATTCCTTTAATTCTTTTGGAAAGACACCCAGCAGAGGGATGACTGGGTCAAATGGAACCTCTAATCCCAGCTCTTTGAAGTATCTCCATCCTTTCATTTCTTTCTCTTGTCTAACTGCTCTGGCTAATGTTTCCAGAACTATATTGAATAGGAGTGCTGATAGTGGACATCCTTGTCTTCTTCCTGATTTTAGAGTGAAAGCTTTCAGGTTTGACCATGTAGTATGATATTGGCTGTTGGTTTTTCATAGATGGCTTTCATCAGCTTGAGATACAGACCATCTATTGCAATTTTCTGTACGGTTTTCATCATGAATGGGTGTGGACTTTGTCAAATCTTTCTCTGCAACTATTGAGATGATCATGTGATTTTTGTCCTTGGCTCCTTAATACAGGGTATTACATTTATTGATTCACATATATGGAATCCCTGTATCCCTGGGATGAATCCTACTTGCTCATAATGTATAATCTTCTTGATGATTTGCTTCATTTTGTTTGTCAGTATCTTACTGAGGAATTTTACATCTATGTTTATTAGGGAAATATTTTCTCTTTTTTGGTTGGCTGTTCTCTGGTTTTGGTATCAGGGTAATGCTTGCTTCCAGGAATGAATTTGAGAGTATCGCTTCCCTCCCAATTTCATTAAAGAGTTTGAGAAGTAGTATCAATAGGTCTTATCTAAATTTCTTGTAGAATTCAATAGTGAATCTGTCAGGGCCTGGGCTTTTCTTTGTTGGTAGGTTTTTAATTATATCTTTAATTTCTTTGACTAATATTGGTTTATTTTGAATTTTTATAACTTCTTGGTTCATCAGTAGTAGTTCATATGTATCTAGAAATCTGTTCATTTCTTCTGTGTTTTCCATCTTATTAGAATGCAGGTTCTTGAAGTAGGTATTGAAGATCTGGATTTCTGCAGAATCTGTCATGATTTCACCCTTTTCAATCCTAATTCATGATTTTAAGTCTTTTATTTCCTTTTTTTTATAAGGTTGGTTAAGGGTTTGTCAATTTTATTTAATCTCTCAAAGAACTGACTCTTCAATTCATTGATTTTTAATTTATTTTTCTAGTCTCTATTGTATTAATTTCTGCTGTGATCTTTATAATTTCCTCCCTCATGAGAGCTTTGGGCTTGTTCTTCTTTTTCTAAAAGCATGTGGTTCAACATTAGGTTGCTTATCTGAGTTCACTCTGTTTTTCTGATATGGGAATTCACCTTTATAAATTTCCCTCTTAGGATGGCTTTTATTGCATCGGGTATGTTTTAGTATGTTGTATCGGCATTATTGTTTAATTATAGACTCTAATTCTTTCTTTAATTTCATCTGTGACCCAGGATATTTGATTTCCATGTGTTTATGCAGTTTTTGTGGTTTCTTTTTCTCATTGATTTTTCAATGTTATTGTGCTATGGTCTGATAATACGCATGGAATAATTTCAATTCCTTTGCATTTAATTAAGCATTTTTTGGAGCTAGTATGTGCTAGTATGTGGTCTTTTTTGGAGAATGTCTTGTGTAAAGCTGAGAAGAATGTGTATTCTGATGTTGTAAGGTGGAAAACTCTATAGACATCTACTAACTCTGTTTGTTCAAAACTTTGGTTTGGTTCTGATTTTTTGTTGCTGATTTCTGTCTCGTTGATCTATGTGAGAGAGAGTGTGTGTGTGTGTGTGTGTGTGTGTTACCAGGGATAGAACTCAGAACCTTGTGCTTGCCAGTCAGCCATGATGCCACTGAGCTAAATCCCCAGCCCTCTAGTTAATCTATTTGCACAGTGGGATGTTGAGGTTCCCCATTACAATTGTATTAGTGTTTATTTGATTTTTTCATGTGGGTTCATATTTGTTTTATATAGTTGGGTATGCTGGTATTTGACATATATATATATATTTATGATTGTTATCTCTTCCTCTTGCATTGTTCCCTTAAGAAGGATTTAGTGACCTTATTTGTCTCTCTTGGTCAGTCTTGGCTTGAAATCCACTTCATCTGCAAATAAAATAGTTACCCCTGCTTTTTTCTGGGTTCCTGTTGCATAGAGCATTGGTTTCCATCCTTTGACCTTCAGTCTATAAATTAAATATATTTCTGGTATATAGCACTTTGTTGGATTTTGCTAACTTGATCCATTCTGCCAGTCTGTTTCTTTTAATTGGAGAATTGACTTCTTGTGTGTGTGTGCCAGGAATCAAACTCAAGGCCTCACACTTTCCAGGTAGAAATTGTGCCACTGAACATCATCCCTGGCTTGACTGGAAAATTGAGACCATTTATATTGATGGTTATAACTGCTATGTATTGACTTATCCTTGTCATGTTATCTTCTTGTTGTTGGTTTCCTTTCCTTTTCTTTCTTTTTTTTTCTTCACCCTCTATTTAGTTACTTGCCTCACCCGGCAGATCTACTCTGTTGGGGTTCATGGAGGTGTAGCCTTTATTATCTGTTTCTAACATGTCCTTCAGAACATTTTGGAGAGATGCTTTGGAATTCATGAATTTCCTCAGGTTTCTTTCTCATGGAAGTATCTTATTTCTCCATCAGTTTTGAAAGACAGTTTTGCAGGGTCCATCAATCTGGATTGGATGTTATTTTCTTTTATATACTTCACTCCAAGCTCTCTTTGACTTGAGGATTTTGTGTTGAAAAGTCTGCTGTGATTCCTATGATCTTTCCTTTTGGGTAATTAGTTTCTTTTCTCTAATAGCCTTTAATTTTTTTTAGTTTTGGTATTAGAGATTGAACTCAGGACCTTGTGCTTGTGAGGCAGGTGGGAGAACCACTGAGCTAAATCCCTGGCCCTCTAACAGTTTTTAATATTCTGTTCTTGTGTTGAATTTCTGGAAGCTTAACTATTATACTCCTTGGCATAGATTTTTTTTTGAGCATGGCTAATTGGATTCTATATGCCTCAATTATCTATATGTCAAATTCTTTTCCCATGCTTGGGAAGTTTTCTGCCATTACTTTTTTATTTTTATTATTGGCAATAAAATTCAGGGCCTTGTGCTTGCCAGGCATGCTTGATGCTGCTGAGCTACATCCTTGGTTCTTGTCATTACTTCTGTGAACAGGTGTGTGTGTTTTTTTTTTAATGCCATTTGCATTATCTCCTGTTTTTTTCAATGACCCTGATCAATCTTATGTTTTTCTTCTTTGCATCATCCAGCAAATGTTGGCTTGATTTTTCTTGGTTCCTTGCTACTATTAAGAAATCTTTATTTTCATGATCACTAACAGCAGTTCTGTCTTCTAAATCTGATATTCTGTCTTCACCTCGGCTCATTCATCTACATATACTTTCAATGCAATTTTTAATTTCCTGGATAAATGTTACAGTCTGTTTCATGGATTCCATTTCTTTCTTAGGTTAAGCATTCACGGTTTACATCATTTTCCTAAGCTCCTCTATTTTTTTTTTTTAATTTGTATCTGCTCTAGCATCACTAACCATATCCTTCATTCTGGTCACTGAGTCTGTAGTTATCTGAGGAATTATTTCTGATTTGATTTTTTCTAGAGCCTCATGCATCTGCTTTGTTGCTTCTGCTGTTACCACTTCAGAGAGTCCAGGTGGGTGGCTTTAAAACTGTTCCACCTCATTGCCCCTTGGGTTTGCCTTTGGCGAGCTGGAAGTCTGGTGTTGCATCTTGCTTAAATATCTTCTCGTTTTCTATGTATTTTAAAACTTAATTCCTGTGTTGATGCTTGTGAATTGCTTATGGTAGGTAGTTTCATTACTAGTATTTAGAACCCTTTAGAGAGGACTACTTCTCAGAGATGTCTTCCAGGTGTAACTGGCTTTTGGGCTTTTTGTTTGTTGCAAGACCCTACTTGTGCTGACTATTTGGCCTAGCCCCTGGTTCTTTGGCACTGTTCTATAGCATTGTTTATGACCCTCAGGCAATCTCAGTCTTGGCACAGCAGGAAAAACAACTTATTAGAACGATTATGTCACCTTGGCTAACGTTGGCAATTGGCAATATCAATAGAATCCAACACAGCCTAGAAATTGACAAACTGTGATAACTATTAATTTATCACCTTTTACCCTATGAACTGTATTTGTGGTTATACAACAAAATCTAAAAGAGAAACCAGAAAATAGTATACAGTAAATATGCCCTCCATTTGGTGATTTTATCCTCAGGGGAGAAAATTTAAAAGGGGTTAGGGAGAAAAATAGAAAAGTAGAAGAGAGGAAGGGATTAGAAGCAAGGCTGAAGGACAAAGGAAGATTACATAAACTTTGGTAAGCTAGTCAAAAAGACAGGAAGGAAAGAGAAAGACAAAAACAACAATAGAACAGAACAACAACAAAAATGTACACCTCAGGGCATGTGTCTGCTATTACTAGTAGACAGAGTGGGCAGACAGAGCCCATATCCATGTTGAGTAATCTCAGCAGGCCGTTGTAGATTTACCTTGCAGTAGTGAATAAACTCAGCAAACCTGAAATTCAAGCTGTTTTCTGACTATAAGGCTGGAACCCAATTTTTTCAACTTGCAATACTCTACTTGCCTCCTGCCAACTTGAACTTGATCGAACCTCACCCTGACATTGGAAACTGATAGATGGAGCCAGCCCAAAACTACTCTGAGTTTTGAGCTCAGTTGGCCTCTCTCCAAGTTGGCTACCAGCCAATTGCCCTCTCCTAGGGGACATCTGAACCCAAATAACTTAGCAGCTACTTCAGTGTGCTGCATCAACTGGTACATTCCACTGGTCCATTTCTCTGTGGAGGCATCTTGGGTTGCCAGTAGTCACTGTGCATTTGCAGGTTCAAGCCCTCCCACACAGCAAATCGGGGCTCAGAGAGAAAGCACCACTTGCCACCTCCTTCTGCACTGAGGTTTCTCTCTTCACTTCCCCTGCAAGCTTCAGTTCTTACTTCAGATCTTTGCTGAAGATCCCTCCTTCCCTCCTATTCTCTTCCTCATGTTGCTATATTTCAGTGTCTGGACACAAAATCTTGGAGAGGCTCTTTCTCTGCTGTTCTCCACTCTACTATCTTCTGTATCACTTTTTAAAGATTCTGAGTTTTGTATTCTGTATGATAAGGCTCAGGGTGCACTACCCCAAAACAGGACACTGGGATGGGGGAAGATTTTGAGCTGAAGCAATCTGAGCAAAAAGCAAAAGCAGAAGCAAAAAGATCTCTCACCTTCCCCTTTCTCCCCTGAAGCAGGTCCTGAGATCTTCAAGTGAGAGGTTCCCTCTGTACCCAGAGGAAAGGAACATCCTCATCCCTGAAGATGGAAACACAGAAGAGGGTGAAGCCAGCCTTGCTGTTTCCCCAAATTCTCACCAGGAGATTGTCCACATTTTCCCCCCCTGGTACCAGGAATTGAACTCAAGACCTTGCACTTGCCAGGCAGGCCTGGCGCCACAGAGCTAACCCCAGCCCAAGGTCATCCACTTCTGTCGTGTCATGCTCCTCCGTGACTGGCCCTGCTTCATATCCGCTAATGTCAGAAAAGCTTTGGGTGAGGAGAGGACATTTTTCTCCCCTGCGTGTGGAAATGTCTTTTCCTGTGAAACTGTTATGAGGCTATTGCAGCTGTTCGGAAGCAAGCATTTGAATCAGTATTTCCTTGAAATGAATTGAAGTTCCCAGATCCTCCCAGACAGAATGAGTTCTCCAGCTCATTCCTGAAGCTTCTCAAATGTGTTGCAGATTGAGAGGTTTTCCTGAGGTGTCCTGGCTTTGAGGGCATCACAGCTAGCTGGAAAGCTTCAGTGTATTGCTTCTAGGAGATCCACAGCCACTGAAAAATACGATGGAACTGAATGTTGGTTTTCACCCCATGCCATCCTGTACCCCAAACATAAGAACTGTTGATGAGCACATGCCAGTATCCTGTGCTAGGCAGAGCCCATGAGTGGTACCTGTGTTTACTCCTCTGATCCTCACACTAGGCCAGTGTCACGGCAACCAAGACACAGAGATGCTAAAGTCAGCTCTGCAGGGTTGCTCGGCCTGCAGCGCCAGATTTGCAACAGGGTTTGCATCTAGGGCAGCCTGGCTCCCTGACATGTTCATAACCTCTGTTGATGCTGCTCCCAAGGAAAAAATCCACAAGTGCTAAAAATCTTAAAAAGAAATGTAACTCTGCCTGTTGGTTTGAAGAAACACCAAATGAGGAATCACACGGCAGGCATGAAATGTCCCAGATAGCCTAAGGGTCCACCCGTCTCCCCAATATCCCCAATATCCTTACCGCAACAAATCTTCAACGTAAACACATTTCTCTCCCCAGCTGGCTTTCCTCCCATTGACAATTTCCTCTCACCTCCCCCACACTCCTTCCTTACAGATTTTTTTTTTTTTTTTTAATTTAGAAGTAGAGCTGGGCATGTGACAGATGTCTATAATCCCAGTGCTCAGGAAGCTGAGGCAGGAAGATCACCATGTGTTTGATGCCAGCTTGGGATACATAGTATGTTCGAGGCCAGCCTGAACTACATAATGAAACTGTTTCAAAAAAAATCTAGAAATATAAAAAAATGCATAAAGAAGAAAATAACTCATCCATTGTCTCATCTATGTGATTAGCTACTGTAAATATTCTATATACTTTTCTTCCTATTTTTAAAGTATTTACATTTTTGCAAGAGTTATTCATTCTCATTAGATGCAACTCAATACAGGAAAGTGTAAATGTATTAAAAATTGTAAATTCAAAACATTTTAAATTCAAAAATAACACAAACAAATAAGCACTCACTTTCCTCTGGTATCTCCATGAGAGAAGGGTGTGTATGAGAGAGTTTTCCTTCTGGGGGCTGAACACTGCTCTTCCAGCCTAAATGTGCTGTTATAAAATTAAGTCAGGTGTGGTAGCACATGCCTCTGATCGCAGCACTCGGGAGGGTGAGGCAGGAAGACTGGCTGTGAGTTTGAGGCCAGCCTGGGCTACATTGCAAAACCCTGCAATAAATAAATAAAGACAAAAACAAATAAATAAATAAATAATCTAAAAATTGTAGAGTCACGCCAGGTGTGGTGGCACACGTCTGTAATCCCAGCACTCGGGAGGCTGAGGCAGGAGAATCACTGTGAGTTTGAGACCAGCCTGGACTACACAGTGAGTTCCAGAGCAGTCTGAACTACATAGTGAGACCCTGTCTCAACCCCCCCCCCCGCAAAACTGTAGAGTCATTTGGTTTTTTTGGGGGGTGCATTTTTTTCTTTTTATTGAGTTTATTGGTTAGAGTCATTTGTTTTTAAAGCATTCAATTTAATAGTGCATATACATACATATATATATATAAGGATCTGATACAAAAACAAAATGGACAAATTCTTGAACTTCCATTCAAAGTTACTTTTGAAAAAGAACCCTTTAAGGGCCACAAAATTTTAAAGTAATTAATGACATTAAGATTTTGAGTGATTTTCTTTCTAGTCTTCACAATATTTTTAGGAGGAGAGAGGATAAGGGCATTATGCATGGAACCAGGGCCTTACACATGCTAGGAAAGCCTTTGTACCACTAAGCAACAGCCTTTTGTCTTTTCTAAAATTTTTCACACAGGGTCTCCCTAATTGCCCTGGATGGCCTCAATATCCTCCTGCCTCAGCCTCTGGAGTAGTTTGGATGACAGGTGTGTGCCACAGTGCCTGATTCACAAACAACCTTCTTAAGGTCTAATTTTTAAATGTTACAATGTGTCTATTTCCAGCTCAGTGACTTTGGACAAATGGGTTCATTGGAGCCACTGCCTGGTTCAAGAAAAAGTACATCTGGGGTGAAAGGAGAGCAGGGCTATGGGGAAAAATAAGAACCAAGACATATGTAAAAGTACAAGATCCCAATGATGAATGTAACTGTACTGTTTGCTTTAAATGTACCAGTAAACTTAATGAGAAAAAAAAGAAAGAAAAGGTACATCTGTATTATTCCAAAATGTCCTCTTGTGCCCCTTTCCAGTCAGTCTTCTGATTTTTCCCTCTCCCAAGGAGCCCATGATCTTTCTGTCACTATGCATTACTTTTGCCTCTTCTAGAAATCTGCCTTCAATGGAATCACATACCATGTACCCCTTCCGTGATGTTTCTGAGACTCATCTATATGGTGCATATGTCTATAATCTTATTTGAATTGCAGAGCAATGTTTCACTGAATGAATGTATCAGTCTATCCATTTGTCTCTTGACGGGCATTTCAATTGCTTCCAGTTTGGGGACTGTTACAAAGCTGCTAAGAAGTCATCTATTTTTGTGGGTATATGTTTTTACAGATTTCACTTCTTATTTATTATCTTTTTTGGTACCAGAGATCGAACTCGGGACCTTGCACTTATGAGGCAGCTGGTGCAACCACTGAGCTAAATCCCTGGCCCTGTATTTATTATGTTTTAATACTAATGTGCTTTGTGAATGGAGTGTCTACAATAATAAACAAACAGATGGATGAAAGAAATGCTACTGGCAATTCGCACTGCCATCTAAGAAGCAGTATTCAGAAAACTTACTAATTTGCAGTTGGAGACACAGGCCAGAAACAAACTGGAGGCCGAGAGCACGTTTTTCCAATTCTGTAGGTAAAAAGTGAGCTGCTGACAAAAGGGCTAAGGGGTTGGGGGAGGTGAGTGGAGTAGGAGGAGAGAAGAGGGGAGGGAAGAAGAGAGGCAGGGATCACCAAAAATGTGAAGAACGGCTTTGGGGTAATAGTGGTATCTACAAAGGCAAGGGTGCGTGATATGGCATTGAGACTCCAGGCAAGGCAGTTGTCACTTAAAGGATGTTTGAGGCAAGTGCAGCTATGTAAAGGGCAGCAGTTCGGTACAAAAGCTACCTGCTGGAAGCACTCACACAATCAGCAGAATCAGGTCTCAGCTCCTCTAGAAGACTTCTTCCCCATCTTACACTTCTGAGAGGATCACAGAGCATCCCTATGCTATGGGCACTATGGGCGGGTAGCAGACACCTACCCTAATTTTCTAATGAAAGTAAGTACCTCAGTGGAACAGTGGTCAGCTGTGCATCTCAGTGGCTGCACCACGGGAATACAGGAAGCAATCTGTGTGTTCGTCCACTTGGTATGACAAACAGCAAGGCATACATGCACGCGTGTCAAAGCATACATGGGTGATTTTTACCCACGTTATGCTCCGTGTTATATTTTTTTGTGTTTATAATTTCTTGATTTTTTTTTTTTCTGTAGTTAGCCCAACTCAATACCATGTCACATGAAAATCCACTCTTACAACTTTGGGAGGAGGTTAAAAGTGAGTCATCGGGTGATTCAGCTCCCAACGATGACTTGGATCATGTGAGCCAAAGAAGCTGGGACATTGACAGAGCAAGATATGACAGACAGAGAAGTGCAGAATGAAGACCTTGATTCTGATGAGGAAAAACACAGTAACGTAAATAAATGTTTGATTAGTCAAAATGAGATAGGAAAGTAGGGTGTGGCAAAGCTGGCTAGGGAAGAAGGCTTGACCTATTACTTACAAGATCCTAGACACATGCACAGAACAGTTCCCAAAGCCCTGCACATGTACTTCTCCTGAAAACTCAAACAGGTTTTCAGTAGGATGGCCTAGACCTGAACGCAGCCTGTGGTGTAGGATTTTAGCACCGCCTCTCAGAACCCGTATGTAGTTCTTGTGGGTTTCCTCCAGATTTGGACAGCATAAAGGAGTCAGATGCCCAAAGGAGCTTCCTATTATGACTTTCCATGATAGCCAATGCTATGTTTACCAGACACAGTGTGTACTTTTATTTTTGCTTTTACCCTCTTCTTTTCTCTACTTGGCCCAAGCCTCTACAGAGCCACTTTCTCCCCTACTCTTCACCTTTACTTTCTCAGATAAACTTGGCCAGTCCTTTTTTCTCCGTTGGTCCAATCCTTTGTTTGAGATGAGACAAGAAGAGCAGGGCCGGGAATTTAGCTCAGTGGTGCTGCTGCCTGCCACACAAACACGAAGACCCGAGTTCAATTCCCAGTACCCAAAATAGAAGAGCACTGGTCCACAGGCATGAGAAGAACCTAGTATCTAACTCCAGAGGGAGAGGCGAGCAAGCCAGAACCTTATACGGTTTAGATGATGAGCCACTTTTAGAAGCAGGCTACCCAATAACAAAAATGCTACAAAAGTCATTACACCTGACTGATCCAACATTAGAACTAGGTCAGAAAATGTTATTAGGTTCTTGCCAGGGGTGAAACTTATTGGACAGAAGGCCAGCACTGCAATTCAATGTTGGAAATTGTAACATGTTTTGAAGTACACTAATGATGAAATACAAGTAAAACATTCTACATGCATCAATAGTAATACTTTAAAATATATTTATCATGACACCTCACTATCTGAACTAAAAATCTCATGAGCAAGACTATCATTCTACTCATGAGACTCTACAGGATTTATGGAGAAGTGACAGATGTGGCATTGAGATTTATAGAACAATAATGGCATTCAAGAGATTTGGCTTCCATCACAATTGCCTAAGTTTTGAAAACAAAATGACCCACCAAGAAAAAAGAAAATTTGACAATTCGGAGGCTGCTCACTCATTTTTGAAAGCTTTGTTTCAAATTGTCAAGCAATTTATACATCATCCAAATACATGACAACAGAAGAACAATTTGCATCATTTCATGGTTGTTGAACTTCCAGCAATATACCCAAATAGGGCCTGGCAAGCACAAGGTCCTGAGTTAAATTCCCAGTACTGAAAACAACAAAAACAGTAACCCAAAAATCATATTTGACAATTGATTCACTAGCTACCCATTGACATTATATTTGCTAAAAGAACACCAGTTGACTAGCACAGGCACTATTTTGAAAACAAAGCAGAGAATCCTGAAAAAAATGTTGCAAGTTCACAAAAGAGAAATGTATAGTATTGGATTGCAGAAAGACATAACATTGGCCTCCTATATAGTGAAGAAAAGTGTAGTATTGATACTGTCAATATTACACCATGATAAAATTGATAGTGAAGCTGGAAGTGGTGTGCATTCCTGTAATCCCAGCACCCAAGAGGCTGAGGCAGGAGGATCCTGTGAGTTCAAGGTCAGCCTGAACTGCATATTGAGTCTCCAAAAACAAACAAAACAAAACAAAAAAGATACTGAATCCTCGCTATGAAGCCAGAAATGGGCACATTTTACAACAAAATGAAAGGCAAAGTAGATGTTGACAGGTCATGCTGCAACTATGATGCCACTCGAAACACAAAGCACTGACCAGTGGTTTTGTTTTACTCCACCCTAAACGTGTCAGGCATAAATATCATAGTTTTCAAAGAAAATAACACGCAAACATAAGGAGCAATTTTCTTAGATGATTGGGACTGGAATTGATAAATGATCAATTACAACAGAGGAAGAACAATATGTATCTGTCCAAAAAACTCCAAAAAAGAATTCTGGACCAGACTGATGAACATCAGAAGACCCTTCTAAGAAAGGAGAAAGATCAGCAAGATGTCCAGTGTCCTGCCAAAGGAGACAGGAAAACAAAACACGTGCTATCAGTGTAAGTGACACTCCTGTATGGGGCCCTGCTGTTTTCGTGTGTGAAAACTCTTATGTGTGTTTATTCAAGCAAAGATCTTTTTGTGGTGGTTTTATTTGTATTGTCATTGTAGTTCACATAGGAATTCCTTTCTGTTGTGACTTTTTTAGTAAGCAAACGGTTGATGTAGAAAATGTTTATTCTAAATACTCATTACGTATTTGATGTTTTACTTTATGATACTTCATTTTCCTAAGGGCACAATGTATAACTGGAACCTCCTGACAAAACAGGAAGAGAAGTGACAAGTATGACCTGCCGAAAAAGGACAGCAAAACTCATGTGCTTTCGGTGTACGCGAGGTTTGCGAATGGAGAGCTGCAGTCATGTGTGAAGACTGCCTTAGGTGTGCTCGTTGAGGCAAAGATTATTTCTGTGGTATTGTTTGTATCTTCATTGTAGTTCACACAGCCACTTATCTTTGCTGTTCTATTCTAGATTTTGTAAGCAGGTAAACAGTTGATGTTGAAAATGTTTATTCTAAACACTCATTGCACATTAAATTTTTAATATTTTATGGATGTTTTATTTTTCTGTTAAAGATACAATATAAGAAAATGAAAATTGATAAATCAATAGGATAGTCCTAAAAAGTACGCGTGGACGTTATACACCCTCCATAATGTGTCTTTCAAAAAAACTTACCACGATGCCACTTAACGGCTGTGAGACTGAGCAACATTAACGTGGCTAGTGAAGCCGATGCCCTACACAAGCTGCGTGTGTTTTATCTACCGCTGAGCCGGAACTCACAGCCTTGTAGAAGAAAAGCTGATGATTTTTAAGTGCAGTTTTTTGTTCTATGAGCTGAAGGAGCAAATAGTAAAGTTAGGACTGCATTAAAGAGTAGTTGGCTTGGTCCCGAGACTGCCCGGAACTCCACCAAAGCGCCGCCTACCGGACACTGGCGAAGACGGTGGAAACGGTGGGAAACGATGGCAGGCAGGGTCTTCATCCTTCCACAGGCAGCTGTCTGCATTCAGTCTCTGCGCAGAACAGAGTAGAGCTCTCCTGTCGTCTTAGAAACCTGAGAAACTAAAGCCCACCTACATACAGTAACCGTTACTCAGGAGTGCAGGGCAGTAAAAGTTCTTTTACCAGAAACGAACAAAATTACCCAACACACTTGCTTGTGCTCCTTAACGCAAAAAAAAAAAAAAATTCCGAAAAATTCTGCAGAGTAAAATTTGAAAAAGTCAAAACACTCTAACATCACTAAAACGACTTGAATACAGCAGTAAAACGGGAAAAGTAATGCAAGAACAGCTCAGCGAAATAGTAAACTTAAAAATCTGCTTTTCAAACGACAACCCCAGGGGAGAGCGCGAACGCAGTCCCCCACTACCACAAATTATGCAGTCGAGTTTCCCACATTTGGGGAAATCGCAGGGGTCAGCACATCCGGAGTGCAATGGATAAGCCTCGCCCTGGGAAAACCACCTTCGTGATCATGGTATCTCCCCTGCCAGGTAAGTATGAGTTGCTCGCTCGCCACCCCAAAGGAGCCCTCCACGCTCCTCACTTTTAAGTCACGGTCACTTGCCTTCGCGCTCACTCTCCGAACCTCCTAGCTCGCCCACGCGGCACATGCACTCGGCTGCCACCAACTGCCCTATGCTCCCTCTCCGGCACGGGAAAGCTATCGCCTTTCAACACCAGGGACACAACCAGCAGCCCCTGCGCTGCCTCATCTGCATGGGAGACGCCCTCCCGTGACGTCCCACAAGCGCCCTTCCCTCCGGCCCACGCCGGCTCCTCGCTCCCCCACGCCGTCCGCCCGCCCGCCCTCAATCCGCGGTCGGAGCGGACCGTGACGTCTCCTCTCGCTCCCTCTCTGGTACCCGCGCTCCGGGCTTCCCCTCCTGGCTCCCCGAGCTGCGCAGGGTCCTACCCTGTGTGTCTGGGCCGCCTGCTGAGGCTCGTGCACCCTTCTTGAAGTAATGGCTTTGAATGCGTACAGTGATTACAAAGGAAGGTGGTTCCTTTCAAATCCCGCAGTGTGAAACTGGCCAAGATCCAAAAGAAAAACGACGCGAATTTACGAAACTGGAGACTATGCTCAAGTGACTGAGACTTAACTGGTGTTTTGGAGACGGCCGATCAAATAGCGTGAATCGTGCGGGGTTCCCCCCCCCCAATAACATACTGCCCAGCAGAGGTTAGCGTTAGTGTTAGGGCTTCAAGTCTACCAAAATTCAACTACGACTGCTGACACCTTTGCTACCGCAGTGTCACGCCTAATGGCTGTTCTCATTTAGTTGATCAGCATTCAAAAATCCTTCAACGTAGAGTTCAGGGCTCCTTTCCTAAATTTCCTGAGTCTTCTACTTTTGGCAGAGTCCTTTTGAGCCTGGTTTTGCCAGTAATTCTAAATCAGTTTATCAGGACTCTCCTATCTTTTATTGTAGACAGCTAAATTGATAGAAATTAATAGGAAGATGGAGGAGGATTAGACCCTGAAGAAAGTCAATGCAAAAGGAAGACAAATCCAAATTGTGGTTGCAGGCGAGTTAGATGAAAACCAGGCACGAAAACCTCCCTCCAGATCAACAGCAGTTGGAGATTATGCAATAATTAGCACCACCTGGTCCAGGGAGCACAGCGGAGGCATCAGCCACACGGGTGGAAGGTGTGAACATCTGGACCCATACTCCCATTCCTTTCCAGGAACACCTTTGTTCTTCCTACCGTTAGCAGTTAGATCAGCCAAAGTTAATGATGAACGATGCTCACCCAATACCCTTGCTAGGTTGTTCCTCTATTCGATCCATATTAGCGAAGCATGCTCGCTTCAGCGGCATATATGTTAAAATTGGAACGATACAAAGATTAGCATAGCCCCTGCGCAAGGGTGACACACAAATTCATGAAGAGTTCCATGTTTTAAAAAAAATATGAGCCAGGGCCTGGGATTTAGCTCAGCCGTTCCGCCGACTGCCCTGCAAGTGCAAGGACCTGAGTTAGATCCCCGGTGTGGGAGTCTGGCTGAACCAGAGCGACTCCATCTTGATTAGCAAACAGACCTGAGACTGTCGCTCCCCCCCCATCCCTTATAGGATAACTAATGATTAATTGTGAATTGTTAGGTGGCTGTTTTGAAGTAGCTAGGAAACTAGGTAGAAACTGTAGTGAACACAGAGACCCAAGGCAGGTCACGCCACTCCTTGCATGCCTGTAGTCTGAATGTTCTGAACTTTATGATGATCTAGGTTGCAAATGGAACAATGGATAATCACTCTGCTGATCATTAGTACATGACGACCACTAGCTCAGATCAACTGACTCTTTGCCTTTGTCCTTTTCCTGTAAGTTTTAAGTGTAAACCCCCCTTTTCAGCCCTATATAAAATGGCCTCTGTTTCTTAGCTGGCCGCCTCTCTGAGCTACTTGGCTTGGGAGTGCCGTCTGGCCAGACTAATAAAGGTCTATTAGCCAACTTACCTGGTGTGTTCCTTCCTGGGTGACTCTCGCTATCGGACAAGCTCCTGGAGCCTCGCTGAGCTGCTGAGCCCAGCATCGTGAAGGCCTCTTGGCTGTTCACGCTCCAGGAGTAAAAGTGAGACACGAGTCTTACATCTTGGAGGCCCCAGCGAGATCCCCAGGTGGGAACTGTAAATCCGGCCGAGATTCTCTGTCGCAGGACAAGCTCCTGGAGCCTCGCTGAGCTACTGAGCCCAGCATCATGAAGGCCTCTTGGCTGTTCATGCTCCGGGAGTATCCAGCAGGAGATTCTCAGACATAGACCTGAAAAGCCTCCGGAGGTAAGATTTGAATCGGTTGCAACCATGTGATGTCAGGATAAGAGGTGGCTGACGAGCCGGGAAGCCTCCCCTGACCCCGGCCCTGACGAGGACTCCGGGTGGAATCTAGGTTCTTTTTGTGTGGCGCCTGTGTGTCTTGTCTGTGTCCTGTCTGTTGAGTGTTAACTTTACATTCATTCCTAGGAACAAGATGGGAGGATCGAGCTCCAAAAATACCCCATTGGACTGTTTTCTCACTAACTTTAAATTGGCTTTTTCCCCTGAGCAGGAAGATAAATATGGAATTAAAGGAGCTCTGAGAAGCCACAAGCCCTAATCTCCCTCCTTGAGTCTGTGTTTAATACCCATGACCCCACCTGGGATAATTGTCAGCAACTTTTACAAGCTCTGTTCACATCCGAGGAATGAGAAAGAATTAAAAGACACACTATTCGGTCAGTGCTGGGGGGAACTAAGGGGCTTATTGACGACCAACAACAGGTCCGAGTTGAAGCACAACTCCCCATCTCCCGTCCCAAATGGGAATTGAATTCCACCGGAGGTAGGGAAGCTCTTCCCAACTACCGTCAGCATCTCCTGGCCAGCCTTAGGGGAGCCACTTGCAAGCCTACCAATTTGAACAAGGTAAGCGAGGTCCTACAAGGGCCTGAGGAATCCCCCTCTGCTTTCCTGGAGCGTTTACTGGAGGCTTACCGCACGTACGCTCCAATTGACCCAGACGCTCCAGCGAACAGGCAGACAATTAATCTGGCTTTTATAACTCAGTCGACCCCAGATATTCAGAAAAAAAATTACAGAGAATTGAGGGCTTTGAAAGAAAAAATAAGAAAAAATTGATAAATATAACAATAAAGGTGTTCACAAATAGGGATCCACCCAAAGATAAAATAACTAAAAAAATAACAAAAACAAATATAATAATGATGGCAGAAGAGGGTTTTATACAGAAGGGAAAAAAATGAAATGGAAAAATAAGAAAAATTTAAACTAATCGGAGAAAAAAAAAATTCTCCAGAACAGGACTTGTGAGAAATAAACAGCCGGGTGGAAGTAAACAGTCAGAAGACCATCCACCCGATGATACCAAACTCCTACACACTGCTGAGCCTCATTCTGCCTGCGCATATATGATATTCAGTTCTTGATCTCAGAGATACATTTTTCAGCCTGCCCTTGGCACCAGTGAGCCAGCCGCTCTTTACATTTGAATGGACGGACCCAAACACTGGAACTACTGGACAATTGACATGGACTCGATTGCCACAAGACTTTAAAAACTCCCCCACACTGTTTGGGGAAGCTCTCAACAGAGATCTACAAGAGAAAAGAAAAGCTTTTCCCTATACAACTGTTCTCCAGTATGTAGGCGACCTCTTAGTGGCGACCACGACCGAAAAAAAAAATGCCTCACAGCCACCGAGGGACTCCTGGAGGCCCTACAAGGTCTGGGATATCAAGTGTCCTGAAAAAAAGCCCAGCTCTGCAAAACCAAGATAACTTACTTAGGTTATGTTCTTAAAAAAGGGAAAAGAAAGTTAACTAAATCCAGGGTGTCAGCGATCCTTCAGATCCCCACGCCCAGCTCAAAGAAACAAGTACATAAGTTCCTGGGGGCCATAGGATACTACAGAATCTGGATACCTCGCTTTGCTGAAATTGCCAAACCCCTGCATGAGGCTACGGCGGGGGGAAATACACCCCTTGAATGGACAGAGGCTTGCCAGCAAGCATTCCAGACGCTCAAGACTGCGCTCACCACAGCGCCAGCCTTAGCCCTGCCTGACTTCAATAAACCTTTCACCTTATATGTGGCAGAGAGGAACGGGGTGACAAAAGGAGTGATCACACAGTCTTTGGGGCCTTGGAAGCGACCTATAGCCTATCTGTCCAAAAGACTTGACCCAGTGGCCAGAGGATGGCCGTCCTGTTTAAGGACGATAGCTGCGGCTGCTGCTTTAACTCGGGAAGCTGATAAACTGACTTTTGGCCAGGATCTAACTCTGATCACTCCTCATGCTATTGAGCCCCTGTTGCACAACTCACCAAACAGATGGCTATCAAATGCTAGATTGTTACAATACCAGGGACTCTTGTTAAAACAGCCGCCCATTAAATTTGCCACAACCTCTAACCTGAATCCTGCTAGCCTGCTCCCTGAATCAGATAATCAACTGCCCATCCATGACTGCCTTGAGACTCTCGAAAATCTGCGGGGAGGATGTCCAGATCTGACGGACCTGGCCCTCCCCCGACCTGAGGCAACATACTACACTGATGGATGGAGTTTCCTACGTAAAGATGTGCAATATGCGGGAGCAGCAATAGTCAATCAGGATCAACAGATAATATGGGAACAAGGGCTGCCTCAAGGGACGTCAGCACAAAAGGCCGAACTAATCGCTTTAACTAAAGCTCTGGAATTAAAAAAAGGAAAAAAGATAAATATTTTCACTGACAGTCATTATACTTTTGCTACTGCCCATGTACATGGAGAAATTTACCAGAATAGAAGACCTTTAACATCAGACAAAAAAAAAATTAAAAACAAAGCTGAGATATTAGCTCTGCTGCAAGCCATTTGGCTGCCAAGGAAAGTTGCCATTATTCACTGCCGTGGACATCAAAGAAATTCCAGCCCTGAAGCGATCGGGAACAACGCAGCTGACCAGGCAGCAAAACAAGCTGCCCAAAAATCAGTGGGAAAACAAATGGTGCTGCTACCTACACCCGTGCTCCCAGAGGGGCCTAAATACACAGAGGAAAAAATAACGGAGATAAATAAGAACCACTAGACCAAAGAAAAACATGAATGGTAGACGACAGATGAAGGAAAGATCGTTCTGCCAGCTGCGGTGGCTGACACTTTACTAAATGAGCTCCATGAATCCACCCACCTAGGAAACAAGAGAATGATGGCCCTACTACGGCCCCACTTTGTCAGCAGAAAATTAGCCCAGAAGGCCCCGGACAAAGTGAGACGGTGCCCCACCTGCCTCAAGATAAACGCGAATCGGATAACTGGGCCCCCAGGGGTCCAATATAAGGGACTGACTCCCGGAGAACACTGGAAACTAGACTTCACCGAGATGAAACTAGGCATATATAGTTACAAATATCTATTAGTTTTCATAGACACATTCTCAGAGTGGATAGAAACATATCCTACTAAAAAGAAAACAGCTGAGATAACAATAAAAAAGCTCCTGACTGAGATAGTTCCCCGATTTGGCTTGCCCTTAGCCCTGGGGTCCAACAATGGCCCAGCCTTCACAGCTAGAGTGTCTAAACTGATTAGCCTAAGCATTAGAATTAGATAAAATTTACATTGTGCTTACAGACCTCAAAGTTCAAGACAGATAAAAAGAGCTAACAAAACACTAAAGGAGATTTTAACTAAATTGTGCCTAAAAACTGAATTAAATTGGGTAGAGCTTCTTCCTTTTGCTCTATTGCATATTCGATATACTCCCAAGCCTCCTCTGAATCTGTCCCCCTTCCAAATTATCTATGGACATACTCCCCCCTTGGTTCCCCATATAGATATAGAATTAAAGGAGAAATTCTCTCATCTGAGGTTGCTTAAGTCTCTGAGAGCTTTACATGAAATACAGTCTCAACTACAAGACCAGGTTAAAGGATCTCTGACCCTTCCTCATGAGAAACCTTTACAGCCACTGCCCTATAAGCCGGGAAAACTGGTTTATATTCACAGGTTTGACTCCAACTTGAAACCACGATAAAAGGGACCTTTTCCAGTTGTCCTGTCTACTCCTCTGGCTGTGAAGGTTGCAGGACACCCGACGTGGATCCATTGCAACCACCTCAAGCCCAGACCAGACAACAGCCCGGAGGCGCATGGAAAATGGAGCGTCGTCAACAGACCCAGAAAAATAAAAATAAAACTCCGCTCAACTGGACCTTCATTATGATCTGGATGATTACCCTTGGGACAATAATAACGTTGTCCAAAGAGGACTTAGGTCATACTAAAAATGTTTGGGTACAACTAACTAAATCCTTAAATTTGTCTAAAATATGTTTAAATGCTGATATAAATTTTCATTATGTGCTTAAAAGTTATTTGGTTCCAATATGCACCCCACTTGAAAATATTAAACCATATACTATGTTCAAAAATTTCCCACAAATAAATCTCAGTTATTTAGATAATTACAATTGGGGACAGGTGACATGTTACAAACCAAAGAATGCTATTAAGCTATATACCCCTCGAATAACTATATCCAATAAGACTCTCTGTGCCAAATATAAAGGTTATACTTCCCAATGTTTAAATCTTAAAAAAACAAATATAATGAAGTGTTCTAAAAAACAAAAGATTCCTTACAACAAATGCCATATTACTCTGCCACTGGGATGGTTTTATACTTGTGAGAAAATAACTTACAATTACATCCCAGCAAACTTGAGTGAAGCCCGCTGTTATCTTAATAAATTAACAATCGTCTTACCTGACAGGAGAGACCTCTCACCACCCAACAAAACAAAACGCTGGTCTCCCTATACTTCACCAGGCTGTGATGATGATGTGGGACTTTTAACAGATGCTGAAGTTATTCCTATGATTATTTCTATGATAGGTTTACCCTCAATTAAAATACATGCTAAAAAGGCAGTTAAAAAACTAGCTTACAAAATAATTAAAGGGTTAAATACCACCTCTGCCGCGCTGGCGCTAATTAATCAAGAACTCCAAGAACAAAGACAGGCAATCTTAGATAATAGGGCGACAATTGATTATTTGGTATTACTTCATCACCAAGATTGTGAGAGAGTCAAAAATATATACTGCTTCAATTTAACAAATAATAGGCCAGCTATAAAACAAGACATAAAAAAGCTCAAAGATTTAGCTACAAAGATTCATAATGAACAGATAAGATGAAATTTATTTAAATGGTTAACAAGTTGGTTACCTAACATTACCTAAATAAAACAACTGATACTCTGTGTGATGACATTAAGATTATATATTATAATAACTTGTTGTCTTTTACAATGTGTTCCATTAATAAAGCCCAGAATCAGATATAAATGGGCCTGGGATTTAGCTCAGCCGTTCCGCCGACTGCCCTGCAAGTGCAAGGACCTGAGTTAGATCCCCGGTGTGGGAGTCTGGCTGAACCAGAGCGACTCCATCTTGATTAGCAAACAACCTAGAGACTGTCGCTCCCCCCCCATCCCTTATAGGATAACTAATGATTAATTGTGAATTGTTAGGTGGCCGTTTTAAAGTAGCTAGGAAACTAGGTAAAAACTATAGTGAACACAGGGACCCAAGGCAGGTCACACCACTCCTTGCATGCCTGTAGTCTGAATGTTCTGAACTTTATGATGATCTAGGTTGTAAATGGAACAATGGATAATCACTCTGCTGATCATTAGTACATGACGACCACTAGCTCAGATCAACTGACTCTTTGCCTTTGTCCTTTTCCTATAAGTTTTAAGTATAAACCCCCCTTTTCAGCCCTATATAAAATGGCCTCTGTTTCTTAGCTGGCCGCCTCTCTGAGCTACTTGGTTTGGGAGTGCCGTCTGGCCAGACTAATAAAGGTCTATTAGCCAACTTACCTGGTGTATTCCTTCCTGGGTAACTCTCGCTATCGGACAAGCTCCTGGAGCCTCGCTGAGCTGCTGAGCCCAGCATCGTGAAGGCCTCTTGGCTGTTCACGCTCCAGGAGTAAAAGTGAGACACGAGTCTTACA
>NW_022900945.1:51189758-51197310 GCF_012274545.1 Fukomys damarensis | reverse complement strand
CCCAGACACACAGGGTAGGACCCTGCGCAGCTCGGGGAGCCAGGAGGGGAAGCCCGGAGCGCGGGTACCAGAGAGGGAGCGAGAGGAGACGTCACGGTCCGCTCCGACCGCGGATTGAGGGCGGGCGGGCGGACGGCGTGGGGGAGCGAGGAGCCGGCGTGGGCCGGAGGGAAGGGCGCTTGTGGGACGTCACGGGAGGGCGTCTCCCATGCAGATGAGGCAGCGCAGGGGCTGCTGGTTGTGTCCCTGGTGTTGAAAGGCGATAGCTTTCCCGTGCCGGAGAGGGAGCATAGGGCAGTTGGTGGCAGCCGAGTGCATGTGCCGCGTGGGCGAGCTAGGAGGTTCGGAGAGTGAGCGCGAAGGCAAGTGACCGTGACTTAAAAGTGAGGAGCGTGGAGGGCTCCTTTGGGGTGGCGAGCGAGCAACTCATACTTACCTGGCAGGGGAGATACCATGATCACGAAGGTGGTTTTCCCAGGGCGAGGCTTATCCATTGCACTCCGGATGTGCTGACCCCTGCGATTTCCCCAAATGTGGGAAACTCGACTGCATAATTTGTGGTAGTGGGGGACTGCGTTCGCGCTCTCCCCTGGTTTATGTTGTTTAACAAGAGGTTTAGAAAGCTTTCTTTTGTTGCGCAGTTTAAGTTTTCTTGAAGAACCGGCGTTGTCCTTAAGAAGATCAAGGAGAGATTTTAGGATAGCTTCGTTCTTTTATGCTAAGAACGTATTTTGGTGCTTGCGCGCGCATGTGTGCTTTCAGAGTATTTACACAGCGCATCACAAGATTTTATGTTATTTCTCTGAAAATGCCGGTTTGCTTTTTGACCTGCTTTTTTCGTGTGCCTCAGGCTCGGTGTTCTTACTTCCTTTTCTAAAACTGGGCAAGCTGATGGCTTTATCTTGAAACGATTTATAGAAGGACTAAGAATCTTCTGTTGCTCACCGCTTCCATCGTTGTCGCACGTTACTAGCAGGATTACCCGGCAGACGGCGCTTTTCGTGGGCAGACAGTGAGTCCTACCACAGAAAAGAGACTCCCCAGCAGCAGGCCTGCTTGCTGACAAAGCCAAGTAAACTACCTCAGGTAATGATGAAGACATTTGAAGAGGCCGAGACGAGACGTTACGATCTCTTCTTGAGTTAGAGGCCAATTTGACCTACATAGACTTTGTTTCAAATAACAAAAGCAGCCAATTTACAGAGAAGACATGTTTATAAATTAAAAACGAATACGAAGCTACTTATGCAATAAATTTTCTCGCAGTCAAGAGGATTTTAATCTGGGAAGCTGCTACGTGTGATTTAAAATGAAAAATGTAATACACTGTACTTTCTAGTTTGATATTTAAATTGTCCTAAAAGCTGAGTGTGAGTACTATTAAACCTTTCCCTGGACCAGGGATTTGGCTCAGTGGTTCCATTGTCTGCCTCGCAAGTGCTAAGGGCCCGAGTTCGATGATCCCTGGTACCAAAAAACAAACCTTTCCCTGCTGTTTGAGAATGGAAGAAAGGATCCAGGCTTCGTGACCGAGATATTCTTCACATATCTTTGTTAGACCACCTGCTGATATAAGGTCTTTTTCTTTAGAGTCCGAATTTGAAATCAAAACGGATCTGCTCATCTGTAAGCCACAGATCAAAAACTGCTCAAAGGATTTCCCAAGATGAGGTTGCAAATGGTAGTGGTTCTTGTTTGTTTGTTGAGATAGGGTGTCCAATGTCGTTCAGACAGGCCTTGAACTCATCATATAGCCCAGGCTGGCCTCGAACTCACAGCGATCCTCCTGCCTCAGCCTGCCAAGGGCTGGGATTATAGGCGTGCACCACCATGCCTGGCTCAAATGACATTTTTTGCCATCTTGATGTTTTGCAAAGAGCCAAGGATGTGAACTTTTCCATCAGCCAAAACTATCCGCCTCAGTGTCACATTTCCTATGGTGAATTTGGCGTTTCTTCCTTTGCCAGCAGTTTTTCCTGTTGCTCCTGATGGTGTCTCCTTTTAGAGGTTTAACCCATGGAGTTTAGCAAGACTAGAAAGAGGTCATCCAGTGTGACAGGGCAATGCATCCTGCACCTGAAATCCAAGAATCAAGGCCTTTTACAATCGGCTGCTTTTGTCAGTGCACTGACATCCTTGCCTTTTTTACAAGTCCTGATTTCTACTTTTTTGGGTTTTTGTTTTGTGTTTGAAACAGACTCTCACTTTGCACTGCAGGCTGGCCTTGAACTATGTAGTCCAAGCAGTGATCCTCCTGCCTCAGCCTCCAGCGTGCTAGAATTACCATGCCTGCCTCTGATTTCTACATTTCTTGATTTTAAATTAAAGGGTATCTGGAACCCCAGATGTTGCACAACTGGAGTTAATAGCTTCCTGCAGTTCTCTTTAATGGCTCAAGTCTGTTAGCTGGAACAGGCACTGCAGTTTCTTCCTCCCTCGAAGGACTCCATCCCGGGAGGGGCGGGAAGCTGGACCTCTGGCTGGTGGGGCTTCGGACAGTGATGCCTGGGGCTGTTGTTTCCTTGCCCCTGGCCACCCTCGGGGAGGGGAACCCGGCGAACCCCTTCTCCCTGGGCCGAGTCTCCACCTCCCCTCTCCGCTGGGCCAGCGCACCTAGGCCTAGCTCAGACTGAGCCTACTGCACTGCAGGCCCCACTCGCAGACTTTAACACTGCCCACCCCTCTCCTTCCCAACAAAGGAGAGTATCAGCCCTGTCAGTTCCACCTTCAGAATCTCAGTAAATGCCGCCCGTGGCCTAAGCCAACTCAGAACCTTACAGCTAGGAGAGTGGTGGGAAATACGCCCGCAGCTTCCCACAAGGCCCATGTGGCACATCGGCCTCAGCCCAGCTCCTGTCCATCCCTTGGCTTCTCCCCCTTTCCTCTTCCTCCTCTTCCTTTATCTTCCTCACCTCTTCTTCCTCCTTTCTCCTCTTAAAACCATACTTCCAAATGAAGACGGTAGTAGTATCTTACTTTCAACGATAATAGGGCAGCCCCTCCCTTTCCTCCGAAGAGGATAAAGTCCCTTATTTGTCTCTGATGCTCTTTTCTAGCTGAGTCATTATTCCACATTGGGTATCTTGTAAATTAAATAACGAAAGGAACAGTTAACTGTTATGAATATATGTTAGGAAAAGAGAAGAAAAGAGAAAACACTGGTCAATATTTACTCATGGCACAAAAAGGAAGAAGTGCAACTATTGAAGTCCTCTTTTCTTTTGAGACAGGGCCTCACTGTGTAGTTCAGGCTGAACTCACTATGTAGCCCAGGCTGGCCTCGGACTCACGGCGATCCTCCTGCCTCTGCCTCCCGAGTGCTGGAATTACAGGGGTGCCACCGCCCCTGGCCCAGTCTGTTTTAACATAGCCGTTACTGCTGCTGCTAGTGCAAGCTTACTTATCTTGAGAACAAAAACTTTTAGACCAGCAGATCCCAAAGGTGGGAGGGTGGGAAAGAAAACGTTCCCTTGTGGTAAAGTGCGAGTAGCTGCCTCTACTCTCCCCACTGGAGACGCAGCACCCTCTCTTGGTAACTAGCCGGGCATGTCCTGCCTCCTGCAGGACAGTGCTTAGGGCCTCAAGATGTCATCCAGCTAGCACTCCCACCATCCCATCACGGTGGCTTCTCCAGGGTCAAACCAGCGCGTTAACCCCGTGCTCTGTCGAACGAGTTTCTGGTAAAGAACAATGCTATGTGGAAGGCCCTGCCGTGGAATAAAGCATTCCTGACCTTGGCAGGGTCCCTCCTGTGGTCCTGTGAGAATTCCGCAGCAGAGCTGAGGTCTGGAGGAAGCCTTTACCCCATGTGTGCGTTTCTTGCCCTTTCTTCCATAGAGGTCCCCTTGGTGGCCACAACCTCCTCAGAATATTTTTTAAATGACGCTGAGGGCCTCGTCCAGGACCTTGGGCTACATCCCCATCCTGAACAGTGGGTTTTAATGCACAGAACTGTAAGGAGCGGGGAAGGGGACGTTACCAGGACCTCCAGCTGCCAGGCCCGTCTGAGTCACTCAGGGCTTCAGTCTGACTCCTGATATAAAACAGCAGAGTGGAATTAGGGAAGGCAGGAAGCACGTGCCACTCAGCCCACAGTGCCGGGCAGGGATGTCTGCTACACAGAACACTTAGAATACAAAGGCAATTTATTACCCTTTTATCTTTATGAGGCTTCCATGGTCTGATAGTGGAATGAGGTAGAACCAGAAGTGACCAGCTGAACTTAACCAATTCCCTAGGCCTTGACCCAAGATTATTCTAGAATTGAACTGGTGCAGAATAGGAAACCTGGGATTTTACCGGTCTCAGGAACTCTTGTAGTTGAGGAGACAGAAGTAATTCCAAGGTCACACACCCCCTCGTGGTGGCTGTGGTGATCTGTACAGCTGCAGTGCCCAATCCTAAGAAAACCAGACCAACTTGCGGAAGAGGGATGGGTGTTGCTCAGCTCTTTGAAATTAGATGTCTGTGCTATAAACCGAGTAGCAGGATGAGGCAAGGCCACGACCTTCTCTTCTCCTAGAAACATGAGATCAGTTGCCCAAATGTAATCTGAGTTGAGACTGAAGGTGACCTCTGTGTATCGTGTCGCTGGTGATGAACGAGGTCTACACAATGCATGATTTCCTCTGGTCGGTATTATCACGCCCGGCTTCTACTACTACTTCTACTACTCTGCCTGCTACTTCTCAGCACTGGGAGGGCCTGGGTGGTGGACAGGACTTGCGGTGTTGAGGTGGGAAAGGGCTGGGAGAGCGACTCCACCCTCTCCCGGGCCAGGCTGAGAATGACTTTTCCTTGGGCTCCTTTCTGCCCAAAGGAACCGAGAAGAGAAAGGACATCTAGGATAAACGGGTCTTTTTCGACTCCCATGAGGACTCACCGAGACTTACCACGAATTCTATCACTGGAATGTTCAAACGTTCCATGACTGATTTCTGCAGAAATCGGAGAAGAGGGCAAGAATGCGGCCTGCAGCTCCCCAGGGGAGGCGGAAGCAGACATCGCCTTTGGCGTAGGTGACGCTGGCTGCTGCCCAATGACTTCAGATAAAGCACCCTACTGTGCTTGTTCTGAAACCCTGGGGTGGGGTGGGAAAGAACTGGTGGGAGGAAGGTGCTGAGAGACCGAAGAAGAAAGAGGCGGACGCAGAGTGCAGTTTATTAGGGACAGAAGCCAGTGCGCTTTTCTTCTGTTCGTACACTGTAGGTATACAGTACAGCTGCTCTCATCACTGGGATCACGTACCTTTACACGAGTATCTTGGTTCTTTTTTCCCCATTCCCCTAGCCTCCCCCACCCCTCCACTCTTCCCTATTTACAAAGACTTTGTTTCCATTTTTTCCTTTTCTCTTTTTTCTCTTCCCTTTTTACCTTTCCCCTACCCCTCCCATTTACCCAATACCTTTAGACCTTTTCTTCCTGCTACGCAATGTCAGTTATACATGCTGACCCTTATTTACACTTTTAGTCTATCACACCAGAGAAACGATACGGTATTTACACACGTGTGTCTAATTAATTTCACTTGAGTATGGCCACAATGTGCATCCACTTAGCCGTAGATGTCTCTAGTTTCTCGTTCTTTATGGCTGAGTAGTACTCTGTTTTATAAAAATACCACATCTTCTTTATCAAGTCTCCAGTTGATGGGAGAAGCCAATGCATAGGGACTTGGGCAGCAGCAAGACAGATGAATCCCAGCAACCTGAGGCAGGAGAATTTTAAAGCTAAGCTAGAGAGAGGTGGGCAACCAGAATATACCTGGGCTTTGTCAAAAAAAAACAACAAAAATTATTAATATACCAAGCGTCCGTGAAGCTGTTCAGGGGCTGTGGATGGAATGCAGGGGTGCAGCGCTCGCCTAGCAAGGCACTGGGGTCGCTGCTTCAGCAAAGACAACAGTAACTGGCAAGGCAGCTCCAGGTTTGGAATGAGTCAGGGCTACCCAGCGGGCAAAGGGCAGGTATGGCCAGGACAGCTGTACTCAAGCTGGAGCCCTACAAAGACAGGAGCGATGCTTGTCTACGAACCCATCAGCACGAGAGTCCCCTATGTGCCTCTGCTTCTCCCTGGGGGCCACAGGCCACGAGTTCTTGCCTTCTTCTCTGGTGGTCTGTTGCAGGAATAAGGCCCACCCTAACCTGCATGATGATAAGTACAGAGTTAGCTATTATCAAAGAAAATAAATATATGAAAAAATGTTCAGCATCACTGGTCATTCAAGAAATGCATATTGAAACTACTGAGAGTCCACCTCACCCAAGAAAGAATGGTTATCATCAAGAAATCAACCAATAATGAATACTGGAGGGGCTGTGGGGAAAATTAACCCTTCTCCAGTGTTGGTGGGAGTGCAGACTGGTGCAATCAGTGGAAATCAGGGTGGAGATTCCTCAAAAACCTAAAACTACAGGTTCGATCAAGCTATTTCCCTTCCTTCCTGGTAGCTTCCTGAAAGAATTATACCACACCATCATATGCATACCCATGTTTACAGCAGCTCAGTTCGTATTAGCTTAATCTGGGAAACCCCACATGCCCATCAACTGACAAAGAGGTGAAGATGTGATTTTTTTATACAATAGAATATTACTCTGCTACAAAGAAGGCTGAGCTTCAGATATTTATAGCCAAATGGATGCACCTTGAGACCATACTCCTCAGTGAAATAAATCAGACACACGTTTAAATACCGCACTGTTTCTCTGGTGTGAGAAACCAAAAGAGGCAATAAGGACTAAAATGCATAGCAGATACTGGGAAATGGAAATAAAGTGTTCAAGTGGTAAGGGGAAGAAGGGAGAGGTGAGGAAAGGAAGGGACAGGAAAAATGGAAACCAAGCTTTTGAACACAGGGAGGGGGAGCGAGGCGGAAAAAAGGAGGAGGATGTGTCACGTACAGGGGCAAATTCCCTACGGTGTTATCATTATGCATGCCTAAAATGTACCAATGAATGTGGAGCTCTCGAGGATTTTCATCTCTACTTAAGTGGGATTAAGGCTACAGTTGTCATACACCATAGTGCCTTTAGCAAACAGCGCTACTCACTGCGCCACCGGCTCACTCTGAGGCCGCGTTCACAAAGTCTTGAGCCGAACCGGCGGTCGCGCGCCTCCTCTCCCCTAAGGCGCAGGCGCAGGAGAGGAGGGGGGCGGGATCGGGGGGCGGAGTCGGAGTCCGGGTTATGGCGCCCCCTCCCGGCCTGCGGCGCGCAGCACTGCGCCGGAGCGAAGGGCCGTCGGCTTTCCCTGACCTGTTCCGAGGCCCGCGTTTCCAGAGTGAAACCTCAGAGCTTTACGGCTTTCATCACCGTAGACAGTTAAAGAACATCTGTTTTCGTATTCTAGAACACCAACCGCACACAATCACAAGGCGTGACCGCAGGGAAGAGGTGGGGAGCGGGTGCCGCTGCGCCTTCCGCTGGCCCTCTCCTCACCGGGTGACGGCTCCCGGTCCCCCTCTCCCACTCGATGTCCCTTCCTCCTCGGCTTCCCCAGTTCACTCAGGGACCCACGAGCCAGGCTGGAGCCCCCAAGTCTCACAGGGACC
>NW_022900945.1:51161685-51189734 GCF_012274545.1 Fukomys damarensis | reverse complement strand
TCCGGCCCCTGCTGAGGCCCTAGTGCCCGGCGGAGCCACGGTGGGCCCCAGGGTCTCCCGCTTCCGGTTCCGGGGTGTCCGGGCCACACCTCCGAGGCCCGAGGTCGTCCGCGGTCCCGAGGTTAAAAAGCACTTTCTGAGACTGGGAAACGAGTTCGCCGACCAGGTCTGCGTGTCTCTGTGGCGCAATCGGTTAGCGCGTTCGGCTGTTAACCGAAAGGTTGGTGGTTCGAGCCCACCCAGGGACGGTCTCTTTTACTAACTCAAGGGAGCTTTCTAGCTATTTCAAAGCAAGCTCATTGTTGGAACCTCTGTCAGCTTTAAATCAAACGCTGAAAATGCGGGGCAAGACTCAAAGATCCACGCACAAGGGATGTTTTCCCCCAGCAGACCCTGGGGGCGTCAGCGCTTACTCCAGAGTCACTGCACGCAATTCCTTACATGCCAAAGCTGAGTTTTCACAAATTCACATCCTTGAAAACCCTATGAATTGAGAACCAGGAAACCCAAATTTTCACTACAGCCAAGCAAGTTAAGGACTGAAATCTTGTGACTGTGAACATGTTGCTCAGTTTCCTTGTTTATAAAAGAGAGCACTAATGGGTTCATCTAACATCTAATGAGAAATTAACATAAAGCACTTCATAAATTTTTATTAAACGTTAGCCACTATAATTTTCAGTGCAGTATTACCACTTGTTTACTTTCGCATCTTTTTCTTATTTTAATGAATGAAATGGTCTCGCTATTCTTTATTTTCCATAATAAAACAAACTCCAGAAGAAAAAAAGAATTGTACATTTTAAATTGTGATTATGCAAATGTCTACCACTGGAATAAAAGAACTGAACTCTCGTAGTTTTTATTTTGTTTCAGGAACCAGGAATCAAACACGGGTCCTTGCATTTTTAGGCAGGCGGCAGAACCACTGAGCTAAATCCCCAGCCCTCTCATACCTTCAAAATATCTTCAAAAAAGAGTAAAATACCTTCAATGTCAGGATACAAATTATGATGTGATAAATTTTCAAAAACAAGTAAGCTCGCTTCAAAATGAAAGATACACCGCTTCTCTGCCTTTTGGCTGAGATTAAGTGCAAAATGAAAGTGACCAACTAGCACCCAGTCGCAGTAATGAAGCAACATCATTGGGGACAGGATCGCTTAAGAGATTCGATGTGGAAACCTATCACCATACATTCACAATCAATCCAAACTTCCCTCCTACATTTTAGAAACCTGGGTGTAAAAATATTTGAAAGGGAAATCTCCATAGGTTTTGGAAGAGCTTGGAGAATTTAACTTTAGAAGAATAATGTGAACTGTGATATCCTGATGCATTATAAAGAGAGTGAAACTTTTTTGTTGACAACTGCATATCTTTTCTTGGAATGTTCCTCAACTGACAGACATGAAATTGTTTCTACTGGTTATTGTTATATAGAATTAGCAGCCAGGTGGGGTGGTGACCGCCTGTAATCCGCGCACTTGGGAGGCTGAGGCAGGAGGATCACTGTGAGTTCGAGACCAGCCTGGGCTACACAGTGAGTTTTAGGTCAGTCTCAACTACATAGTGAGACCCTGTCTCTAAAAAAAAAAAAAAAAAAAAAAAAAAAAAAAAAAAGAATTAGCACCTACTGATATCCTTGATCACTGTGCAAGAATTTCCCTAAAACAGATTCCTGGAAATAGAATTGCCTGATTGATTCTAATTCTAATCAAATGTCTAATTTTGCTAATTCATGTCCAAATTAACCTCCAAAGCAGTTGTCCCTAGTCACCTTTCCACTTTCTAAGACGGTGTCCTTTTCTTGGCAACACTATGGGATATTTAATAGCAGTGTACATCCACCTGCTTGTTATTGCTTGTTGGTTCACACACTGCTCTGAACCTTACAAGTGAGAGAGAGAGGAGTTAGTGCTCTCCTGGCCCCTGAAAATTCTGGGAAAGACACACCAGAGACTTCAGGTTAGATTCATCTGACTGTTGAGATACTGACAAGAGGCAACTCTGCTCCTGGTGTTCCTGTGAAAAACAGACCAAGCTTCAGCAGCTGAAGAAGAGCCCAAGACACACAGCCAAAGGAGGGACCTTCATGGTTGGTCTTGGGCCAAATAAAAATTGGAAAGAAGAGACTTAAATTTTCATTGAAATGAAACTTTAGATAATGTGTGTTTCCTTTATTTTGTGACAATAAGAGGAGAAATTGCATTCCCAGAATTTTTTTCTGGGAATTTAATAGTAGTGGCTAAGCTGAGTGTGGTAGCTCAGGCCTACAATCCTAGCAAGAATTACAGGCCCAGGAGGCTGAGGCAGTAAGTTTACTGGAAGTTCCAGGAGGCCAGCTTGAGCTACCTAATGAGTTGAAGGCCAGCCTGGACTTCTTACTGAGACCCTATCTTAAAAAAACAAAAAAACAAAAATAAAGAAAGAAAGAAAGAAAAAAAATAAAACAATCGTGGTGATTCCACCGCTCCAGTAGAACTGTTTGGCCTGTGCTGGTGTGTGGTACTTGTTATAAAACCTTGTCTTGTGAGCTGAGGTGAGTGAGTAGCTAAAGAAAACTTGTCACAGAAAACTTTTCTTCCCTGTTTTTCCAGGTGCTTGTCTGCTCTGAGCTGGAGGCTCCAGGTACTAAGAATAAAATAAAATAATTTAAGTCATACATTTTGAAATTCTGCTATGGCTGCTGTGGTATAAAAACATATATCAGTTACAAAACTTTGTTTCAATGGAATTGGAAATTTTAACGTTGAATATATAATATCTGAGGGAAAGATTGAACCAAATAATACATATGTACACCTTCAAATATAAATCATCCATTCTGACAGGCAGTTCTAAAGGTAATAAAAAGATATGCTCAAAATACATGAAAATACAAAGCCTTTTTGAAAAAAAAGTATTTGACACTCAGACAAAACTGATGAAATGATTTCACAATGAAAACCTCAAGGAGTCAGGGATGTAGTTCAGCGGTACCTCCGCCTGCTTTGCAAGCACAAGGTCCTGAGTTTGATCCCGTACCAAAAAAAACCAAAACAAAACAACAAAAAAACTCAGCCGGGCATGGTGGCGCACACCTGTAATCCCAGCACTCGGGAGGCTGAGGCAGGAGGATCACTGTGAGTTCGAGACCAGCCTGGGCTACATAGTGAGTTCCAGGTCGGTCTCAACTACATAGTGAGATCCTGTCTCAAAAAATAAAAAAATTTAAAAAATGAAAAAGAAAACCTCAAGAGTGATAGAGCTGTCCAACTCAAAGAATAAACCATAATATAAACAATTTAGCTAAAAATAATAATAAATGTTTCAAAATTGATTCATAACAAATATACTACACTAAGGCAAGACCTTAGTAATAGTAATGTGCGTGTGGGAGGAGAGGGAGTAGATGGGAACTCTATTTTCTGTTTAGTTTTTCTGTAAACTTAAAAAATTTCTCTAAGAAATAAGGTCTATTAATACATCTTATATGCTAAGAATGAAAAGGCTGTGTTGGCTAGGTGCTCTGCATTTGTCTCCCTAGATCTGTTCTCACCATTACCCACTCAGTTGTATGCCCCCACCGGAAGTCACCTTTTGGAACTGCCTGAAAGAGCTATTTGCTCACTGGCTTCCGGTTGGGTGTAGCCAATGGGAAGCATTAATCAGGGAGTAAGAATATTTCTGCCTGCTGACACTGGTTGTGAGGAACGCCTTCCTGCAGGTTCCAGAGGACATAGACCTTGAGCTATAGTTAGTAGCAACCATAACTTTTATGGGTTCCATGAATAGCTCTCTCCCCTCACCCATTCAGGTCTAGAAAAGTGTCCCTCTGTGGCTAATGCTGGGAGACCACACTACCTTTTCAGTGGCTATGTTCCCCTCTTAAAGTCCAGGAATTCTGAGCTGTTTAATCCTTAACAGGTCTGGCCTTCAAAAGTCCTCAGGGAGTGTATCACAAAATTATCCAGAATCTCATCAACTCTCTGTTCAACTCATTAGGAGAAGAATAATTACACACCTTTCTGCAAAAATTTCCCAATGAAAACTTTACAATCTTATAGGGGGAAGTATGACATAAAACTCACCACACCTAAAGGAAAACATTCATGTATTTAATTTCATCAAAAATTTAACAATTTGCATGGCTGAATAAAATCCTAAACCAATTAAGCACATAATAGCAGACAAAACCAAGGCCTGAGCTATTCATCCCATAAAGTTCTAAGCCCATTTTTACATTCGGTTTATGACTTAGAGAACAAAAGGAAGAGAAAGAGCCAACTTCCTGGGTCGTCGTGCTACACAAAAAATGGATGACACTGACACAGATGGAGCCAATAGCCACAGTGCAAGATGCGGGGTGCTCTGTGCTCCATCACTGAGAAGCCAATGCCAGACTGCAGTTTTGTAGCATTCCAGAGTCGGCAGAAAGCAGTGTCTGCCAGCAGCACCAAGGCCACAAGGAGCTGTCAGAGGAGAGCTGCAGGGAGACCCATGGCGGCCCTTCATAAGCCTCCACCCTCTCCCATTTTGAGAAAGATCACAAAGCGCTTGGCTATGCGACGAGATTCAGTTCAAGCACTTGCCTGCGTGAACTATGTGAATATGTACCTGTCACCTGGACATCGCGGCAGAGTTATTTCCTTATGAAATGCAACAGCAAACTCTGTGTGTGTGTGTGTGTGTGTTGCTGGAGATTTGGGCTGTCTTTTCATGTTTGCTTATGCCATAGAGTTTGGAATGGGTGCCAAGGATACCTGGTAGGCTGCAGTCACATCAAGCTGGATCCATACAACTGGAAAGACTACAACATACAAAAGTCTTATTTTACTTTGTATTTATTAGTATCAAGCGTATACAAATTTGTAGTTTAAAGAATCAAGCACTCTCACAAAGAGTATAATGAAAGTCAGCAATCTCTTGCCTGGGGAAGTGGTGCAGGCCTGTTCCTCCAGCACACAGGAGGCCGAAGCAGGAGAATCAAGTGAGTTTGAGGCTAGCCTGGACCTACCTAGTGAGACCCTGTCCCCAAAAGAGAAAGGGGTGAAGGGAGAGACAGCTTAGAGATGGTCTGACTTAAACACCTAGGTCATGATGTTCTCCTGTTAAAATTAAAACAATTCACAGAACACTGGCATCAAACACTTTCTGACCATGAGGAAACAAGTGAAAAACAATTTCAAAGCCATATCTGAGCAAAACCCAACTCTGTCCAGCCCATAGATATGATCCAGTGTCTCCCTTTCCCAACTACTAAAGATAGCTTTTGCTTCTTTATCAGTTATACATTTGCCCCTCTCCAATCTTCCCATCTCACGTGAAGACTATTCAGATTTCAGATAGAATTGTACTTTCAGCTGTCCCATGGTTACAATAACTCATGAAACCAAGCTGCTTGGGTTCAGGTTTGTTCTTAACAGTTATGGACTAGAAGCACCAACACTGTAGCATAGATCATTCTGATTCTTGATTATTTTTATTAAATAGTTTGTTTATCCCCCTTCTCAAAAGGCCCTTTCAATATAATGATTTATTTTTCTTGAATACCATTCCAGAGATGTGTATGTACATACAAGGCGTGCATTTATTACTTACCAGGACCATTACCCCTTTGATACAAAGGATTGCATATGCTGAGTGTTCCTCACTTTGGAATCTTCACTTAATGTTATGTTTTAATAAGTTCTTTTCCCACCAAGGAGAAGAAACAAGTGCATTTCAAGGTGTCTTCATGCATCAGGGCCCGGGTGGGATGAAGAGAACCTGGAAATTGCAGGCTCACTCATCCCGCTGCCCAGGAGGAACTGGAGGTCCTGCGGGGTCCCTCCTCTTCACAGCTGACAGACTACCTTCAGATTCCTTTTGGTTGTTATGAACTTTGGTAGAAAACAAACAGTTTCTGGAATAATTTCCCAAAATGTAAAACAGTTACAGCCGTAGTGGGGATTTAGAAAATCGTGATTTGTTCTTAGCCGGGGAAGGATTTATTTAGATTCAATAGGTTAAAAAACAGCTACGCCCAACGTGGGGCTCGAACCCACGACCCTGAGATTAAGAGTCTCATGCTCTACCGACTGAGCTAGCCGGGCGGCTGGAATCTGTTGTTCCCTGCTTCTTTATCATCGTCTCCAATTGTTATTACTTGGTGATGTCATTCCAAGTTCTAGGGTTTTGCCAGGGCACTAGCGTTTTACTGACGGCTTTTATTTCACTCTGAGGAAACCGAGGCTTGACGGGAGGGACTGGGACTGCACAGGGCCGGCGCGCCCGCCCAATCTTGAAGCCTTGGGGTCCCTCACCTTGCCCGCGGACCGGATCACTCTGGTTTCCCATCCCCGGCTGAGCAAGAGGCGGAAGCGCGCGAGGGGACGTGGACTAGGCCTGCGGGAAGCGGGGCCGCGGGGATTCGCGGCTTCCTTCCCGAACCCATTTCTCGTCTACACCACAAGGACTAGGAGGGGGGATGAAGTGAAACAGGCCCTGTTTACAAGTTTGGTTTTAAATTCTGAGTTTGTGTTGCCTGAGCAAAAGGCCAAGGACATCACGTCACAGGTCCCGGGGAAGAAACTCCGCGAGACTCCGGGTCTCGGACGCAGCCTTGCCGCGGACCGCTCTCACTGCCAGCTCCGCCGCTGGGTTCTCCCACCTCTGCAGAGGTGCCTCGATGACCCTAATTTTTTAAAGGTTGAAGTTTAAACAAAATTGAAACTACCAACCTTGAGGCCCATCTACGTGCCGTGACTCGGATTCGAACCGAGGTTGCTGCGGCCACAACGCAGAGTACTAACCACTATACGATCACGGCGAGCCACCCGCAAGGCAACAAACTAAATTTTCATTTAAGGTCTTTTGAAGCAGGCTGGCGGGCTCCTCTATTCGCCCAGGTCCTATAGTTGGCGTCGCGGAAGCCCCGCAGGTCTCGTTCTGTTACCCCGGCTCTCCGACGCCCCTCTTGGGTAGGAGACCCTGGAGCCCGCGCACCGAGGTCCCAACTGAGGGCACAAAGCGGCAGCTGCAGCCCCGGGCCACAGCCCAGTCTCCCTCTTTCTGCCTTCTAAGAATTACCTCGCCTCGCCCGGCGGTTTACGGGGCGGCACCAGAGGATTTTGCTGTTTCTCTCTCCGGCCGGTGCCCTGGGAGCGCGGCTTCTCTTTCCCGAAAGAGGGACCTGAAAGGAGCGGGGCGGCGGGCGGCTCAGGGAACCTCTGGAGCCCTCGGAGACTGAGGGCGTCCGTGCTGCTGACCTGTGCTGCCCCGAAGCCGCCTCTGAAGATTACAGCCTCCACGCCGGACGGCTCCCTAAAGTTTCCCGGAAGGGGAACGCAGCAGACACGCTCGCCTCGCGCGTGGAGCCAGGCAAAGCCTAAGGCTTCCTCTTGGGAGAGAGTGCACGGGAACGGCCTCAGGACGCAGGCGAGGTCAAAGGCCCTTTGCATTACTCTGCTTTGCCGGGTTTATCTGGACTGTTTGGGGAAAATTTTTTGAAAAATACAAGCTGCGTTGGCCGGGAATCGAACCCGGGTCAACTGCTTGGAAGGCAGCTATGCTCACCACTATACCACCAACGCTTGTGCTTGTGTAGATTTTCCTAATTCCTTATGAATGTTCCGCATAAAGCGTTGCTGCGAGTACCTACTTAAGATTTATATTAAAAGAAATTTAGATTTTAAAGATAAAAAATAAACAGGAAAAAATCTCTCTAGGCTTCGTTGTTTTGCAAATTTTGTAATAGTTATTTTTTGATAGATTCAACGAAAGCCAATTCTAGGGTTTTATATCTTTTCTAAAGAGAGCTTCTAAAATCCAGTGGACAAGTATAAAAAGTTCCTTGGACTCTCTTTGTAATACATAATTGCTCATTTGAAATGAAAGTATTAATCCTTAGGACAGCTGCATAACGTTAAAGATGCACTGAGAGGTAGGCACATTTTAAAGCTTTGGATACATATTGCTAAATCGCTGTGTAAAGATATAATCACTTTTCATTGTTCAATGAGTATTACCAAATTAAAGTCGATAGAAATAATCATTGTTTTTATCTTTCCAAAAGTGCGGGGTAAAACAATAGTCTCACTTTAATTTGCATTTATTTTATTACTACTCAGGTTGATTATTCTTCATAAATTTGTCAATTATTTGTATTAGTTTTGAGATTTACCAAGTCATGTATTTTGCCTGTTTTTCTATAGGTATTTATGTTTTCCCATTGATTTATACCAGTTTATCTTTGTCTTTTAATATAATTTGTGGGATTTTTAGAACATTTGTTTTGTTTTAATAGCCTCTTCTATCAGTTTAAACATTTTTTAAAAACCAATTTTTATTTGTGCTTCAAAGTTTAAACCCATGACACTAAGTTCACAGGAAATCTGGTGAGAGATGCTTTTCTAAGCTAAATACCCATTTCCCTTTAGACTCACCCACAGAGTATACACATGTTCATTTCAATTTACAATCATTGTAGTTTTACCTGTACACGAGATTATATACCCAGATCACCTAAACTGGATTCTGGATGTTCTTAGTTATTTTGTAATTTCACTAACTGCCAAGGGTTTCCTAGAATGAAATGAGTCACTCGAATTCCTTGGCTACTTGTGCAGATGAAACCCAAAGAACTCTTACATGATTGCATTTTGGGGAGATGATTTGATAAGCGGCAGCAGCAGAAGCAGTCCATGCTCATCCGGCCTAACACTGCCAGGGATGACCTGCAAAGCAACTCACCGCTCTGTCTCCTACCACAGATGCAGGGGTGAGATTCTCCACTTCGTGTCCAAGCCCAAGTCCCAGACAGGATGGCTGCCACCGAGTAGCTCCTTTTTCAGCCAACATTTTCAGTTTTTAGCTGCAGCATGCAGCTCTGCTTCTCGTCATCTCTGCAGATGCTAAAGAAAGGCCATTGCCAAAATCCTGAGGCTGCTGGCTCTGCTCTGGCCCTATCTACGGCAGCTACCGTGGCTTCCCTAATCCATCAATTTTACCCTTTATGATCTCTGCTTTGCTTTTATCTTGAAAAAGTCCTCTCTAGCCCAAACTAGGATAATCATTTACTGTTTTTCTGCAAACATTTTAGTACAGTAATTTTAGTTCTTGAATCCATATGATAGGTGATATGAAGTAGTAATTCCACTTCTAGAAAAAATGAAGTATGTAGGGACATACACAAAAATATATCTACACAGGTGCTCATCAAAATATTACTCGAGGAGCATAAGGAATAGGGAAAATTTTAGATGAAAACCCATAAGTAGGATTGGTTAGATTCATTTTGATAAAATAAACTTTATTATTGTCATTTTTACATTGGACACTGCCGATGGGAGTGTTAATCGGTATTATTACCTCTGTGAAGGGCCAATTGATTAAGTTCTATCCACAAATGCATTTGTTTTTCGAACTAGCATTTTGATTCCTGGGCATTTTTCCCACACATGAGCAAAATGATGTATATACAAGAATATTTACAGCAGTACTGTTTGTAATAGCAGAGTTAGAAACAACTTAATTGACCATAAACAGGAAGTTAATTGTGGATTATTCATACAATGGAACGCTATACTCCAAAGAAAAAATGAGGATCCCCTTTAAGTCTAGTCTGTAGCTATTTCTAAAATATATTGTTAAACAGAAAAGGCAAAGTACAGAAAAATGTGTATAGATTAATATTGTTTGTGTGAGAGGAAATAATGTTTAAATATATTTATATACTCGTAAACTTGCATAAAATATCTCTGTCATAGTTAAGAAATTTAACACTGGTTGCCTTATTAAAGCAAAACTAGATGGTTGTGTGAATGTGAAGTTTATTGGTCATGCCTTCTTAACTTTAGTATATTTACTAAACTATGTTTTAAACTTTATAAACATACTACAGTTTCAAAAACTAAAGTGAAAGAACATATGTTGCTAAAGAATAATCCTAGAGGAAAGTGTTAAAAATAATTTTTTCTCTTTTATTTTTGGGTAAAAATGGAAATAAATTTTGAAATACACAGCTGTCAATGTATTGTTTTCCATCCATAATTCCATTTAATTTCAGCGTGTTAATGGCGTTCTCTGGGTGGTACAATTCTAAGCGATTCTTTTTTTTTTTTCTTTTAAAAGATATTTTCAGCATTTAAACTTTCGTTAAATGGTGGAATTGGTTGGCAAAACCACTGTTGCTTTGAAAGGTTCTAGTGGACAGTGGAAGCAGACAAAAAGCTGTGTTCCCTGACCGGGAATCGAACCCGGGCCGCGGCGGTGAGAGCGCCGAATCCTAACCACTAGACCACCAGGGAAGCTTGAGAGAATTCCTTGTCAGAAATATAAGACTCTCAAAACGCATTTCTGTTTGTGATGTATTCATATTTTGATTATTTAGTGTCAAACTCTTCGAATCTCGGGACTTTTCGTTAGGATTAGTTCTCTAGTAGCTTTTCCTAGAGCTGAAGGCACCATAAAAGAATTCTCAAAATTTGGGGAGGATCGCATACACATACATGATCACAGCTCCCAAGACCGGGGAAAACCGAAAGTCTGGAGAGATAGAGAAACCTTCAGCTCCTTGGTTGGACATAAAGTCTCCAGAATGGTCTTTGCAAAAACATCCAGGAAGTTTTCATTAAGGAATATAAAGGACGTCGTGTAGGTAAAGCCAGAAGATACTGAGATTACTGTATCTCGTTTGTTATTTTTACTTGTTTTTACATCATGTGAATTTAGACCCAACTGTAGGCTAAAACGAGTATTACAGAGAAGTAAAAATCACTTGGCCTACAGTCGCTTGGTGCTCAGCGGGATGAGCTGACCGCATTAGGGAGAGAGTTAGGTACAGGGTCTCTGAGCACTGACATTTTTTTTTAAACGAAGAGGGGAGCCGGGGGTTTTAGCTTAGTGGTACCGCTGCCTAACCTCACTAGCACACCCAAGTTCTTAGAAGAGACCTGGTACAGGGAAAAAAAAAAAAAAAAAATTAAAAAGAGGGCAAAGAAAGAAACTTTGGGTGCACGTCAGACTGAAGGAAAATTTTAAGCTTCCCCCTCAAGGTATTTGCAGTATCTTTATTATGAGAGAGAGAAGAAGAAGAAGTGTGGCAATATGTTGGCATGATTCAAATGTTTACAATATCGTACTTTCAACTTTTCTATGGGTTTGAATTTTTTTAAAAACAAGAAGTTGAGAAAAACAAAATGAAACAATTGAAAGCCTCACCTCGGGCCTTTATTTGGTCAGATGACCACAGAGTGATCAAGAGTTCAAACAGAAATTTTAAAAGCACCCCCTTACACCTACACTGAAATAAGAAAATTCTTTTGATAACGAATTGAAATTGAATCATCAATGACATAGGCGGCAGGAGAGAGGGTGTTTGGCCTTCTTTCTATTGCTGTTTTGCTTTTAAAATATTAATGTTAAAACAATAAGTATTTATCTTCCACTCATCCATTCTCCATCTTCCTACAGGTTTAAGTGCTAGAAATTAGGGAAAAGGGTAACTATATGTTAAACATTTATTTTCATAAAAACTGAAGAATCCCGCTATCGGGTCACACTAATGAGCCTAAACGAGCCCACTTCCTTTTACTCCAAGCTGTGTCCCTTGGACAGTTACAAAAGGGTGGGGGAGAGAAAGAAAAAGGGGGAAAAAAGATCTAAACTTTACAGTAACTTCCCGGGATTGGTATGGTAACAATTTATTTCTGTCACAAAGGAAATGGGCCTCTTTATTTCAGTCAACAGTACTTTTTATCAATTATTCTGCCGCCTGTTGGTGATCTTTGGAAACAGCAGGACCTAGGAGAGTAGGGTATGAGTTCTGGGAGCTAAGCGAGTTTCCAGCCTCAAAGCACCAAGAGGGGGCACTCAGCAAAGCACCAGGGCAAGATTATGTCTCCTGCTCTCTTCCCACCACACTGAAGGGTGGGTGGGAGGACTGCGATTCATTTACCTCACTCTGCATGCTGTTTTCTTTTCTCAAACATCAAAAATATACCCCAAGAGGGCCAGGGATGTTGCTCAGTGGCACAATGCCTGAGTTCGATTTCTGGTACCAAAAAACAAACAAAACAAAACAAGCAAACAAACATCACAACAAAAACAAAACACTTATGTGAAGAAAAAAATGGATCAAGGAAGATTGACTATATCTACCTTTTCTGCCTCCTAATACAACTAAAAATCCCGGACACTACATATAAACCAGGCATAAGAAGACTTGGAAAGGAGTGCAGAAGAAGAAAGACCAGCTAGGGACTTAGCCAAAGAATGGTACAATAGTGATTTGCCTTTTTTTTTTTTTTTTCTCAAATATTTTAGATTTGGAGCTGAAGAAGCCAGCAAGCTGGAAAAACCAACAGAAGAAACGGAGGCTGCAGCTCCGTGGTAGAGCACTTGCCTAGCATACAGACAAAAACACGCAGTGGTAGAAGGGCCTCCCCTCTGCCCTAGTGTTTGTGGAGGACTGTGGTGCCCTGTCGGGGGCAGTAAGGAGGTGCAAGGTGCTCCCTCATTCAAGCTGGCCAGGCCCGTATCCGTGCAGGCCTAGTGGATTAGACTCCCACCTCTGACCGCCCACACAGATACATACTTCTGCCCAAGCAGTTTTTGAGAATATCAACCAAAACAAAAAGTTCAAATAAGATCCATCCAGAATTTTGCTTTTGCTTTTGCTTGTTTTGTTTTGTTTTTGAACAGTCTCGCTATATAGTTGAGGTCAGCCTTGAACTCGCCTTGTAACCCAGGCTGGCCTCAAACACAAAGCAATCCTCCTACCTCAGCCTCCTTAGTGCTAGGATGACAGGACTGTGCAACCACACAGGGCAAGATCCAGAGTGCTAAACATAGAGCTCAAAATGCTAGGCATCCATCAAAAAGCACTCTTCACGTCAACAATTAAGATCTCTGAATGAAAACAGACCACAACTGGACCGCAAGTTTTCCCCTTTTTTGAGATAGGGCCTTGCTATGTTGCCCAGGTTGGCCCCCAAATGCAAGGCTCCTGATCCAGCTACCTCAGCTTCCCAAGTAGTTGGAAATACAGACACATACCACTGTACCAGACAGACAAAAAATTTTAGAGCAGTCATTATAAAAATGGAAAAAAAAAGGCCTCAGCAAAGATACACAGAGTCTCAGTAAAGAAATAGAAGATATAAAGAAGAACTAGATAGAAATTTTAGAACTGAAAATTACTATAACTTAAAATTGGGGATAATGGAACAAAAACCCTCAGAGATCTAGAAAAATGTCACAAAAGAGATGGTGGCTGCAGATGTGCACATTGACACCAAAGAAATAAGAAAGGTATTTATTGTAATCCTGTCTGGTTCTCCTGAAAACTTAATGACAATGAAGATTCACCAGACAAGTGCTATATAGTACTTTGGTTACTGGTGTACCTGTTACCTCTTTGAAAGTACAGCGCAGTGCTGGGGATTTAGCTCAGTGGTTCCGCTGCCTACCTGGCAAGAGCAAGGATCCAAGTTCAATCCCCAGTACCAAAAAAAAAAAGCAGGCTGGAACTACAGTGTGAACAAGTATGAATTGTCTTTTGTCAAATAAAGTTATCAAACAAAGATCCTCAGTAGATAGATGAGCTCAAAGCAGACGAGATAACAATAGAGTTTGTTTGATCTGAAACAAAAAGAAAATGGACTGGAAAAACATTGAGCACAGCATCAGAGACTTGTGGGGTTATAACAAAAGACTTAACATGTATGTCCTCAAGTTTCCAGAAAGAGAAGAAGGCAGAAAGAAGTTCTTAAAAAAGTAATGTCTGAAAACTCCCCGAATTTGGCAGATGACTAAACCTGCAGTTTCAAGAAACCGAATCACAAGCAAGATAAACCCAATGAAAATATGTCACAGCCCCTCCTAGACACTGCTGAATGCTAGAAACAAAGGAAAAATGTTGAAAGCAGGAAAAGGAAAAATTATTTGAATGACAGTAGATTTCTTATCAGAACCTCTGGAGAACAGAAGGCACAAAATTTTTGAAGTACCCCAAGAAAAGGCAGTTCACCCAGGCTGCTCTGTGTGTTCCAGTTTTATGTGCGCTGCCAGAGCGGGCAGACCCAGACCTGCAACCAGTGACACCGTCCTTCAAGGATGAAGGACACAGCTCAACAACAAAAATACAAATAACTCATTCTTTAAAATGACCAAGGACTTGAATAAACACTTCTCCACGTCCATTCCAGTTATGTGTTGGGGTCCAATAACCCTTAAACCTTAGGCATGTAATACATTTTGGGTGTTCTTCTCCCTGTTTTTTAAATAAAGATATTCAAATAGCCAACAGGCACATGAAAAGATGTTCAGTGTCATTAATCAGTAAGGAAGTGAAACTAAAACCAGAATAAGATCCCATTTTGCACCAACCAGGAGGAGAAATAGAAAGCAGTGGTGCCGGTGTAGATAAAGAGAAATCGGTCAGAGCCCTGGAGCACTGCAAATGGGAGCGTAAAATGGTGCAGCTGCGATGGAAAACAGTTTGGCAGTTCCTCGATAAGCTAAACATAGCGCATGACTCAGTAAGTCCACTCCTGGGCATATACCCCAAAGAACTGAAAATGGGCACTCAGATAAATATGTGTACATGCGCATTCACGGCAGCATTATTCCTAACAGCCCAAAGGTGGAATCAGTCCAAATGTCCTTTAATAGATGAACGTGTAAACAAAATGTGGTCTATAAATAACAGTGACACATTATGGGTTTTTATTATGGGTTTTTTTTGGGGGGGGTCTTGTTTTGTTTTTGAGACAGGGTCTCTCTATATAGTTCAGGCTGGCCTTGAACTCACTATGTAGCCCAGGCTGGCCTCAAACTCTCAACAATCCTCCTGCCTCAGCCTCTCAAGTGCTTGGATTATAGGCTCTTGCCATCCATGCCCAGTTTACAGTTTCATATTACATTCTCAATCTCTCTCTCTCTCTCTCTCTCTCCTTTTGGTACCAGGAATTGAACTCAGGACCTTGCACTTGTCAGGCAGGCACGGTGCCACAGAGCTACATTCCCAGCCCTAATGCCTATTTTTTTGTTTTTGTTGTTTTTATTTTTTGAGATAGGGTCTCACTATGTAGTTGAGTAGTTGAGTCCAACCTGGAACTCACTATATAGTCCAGGCTGGTCTCGAACTCACAGTGATCCTCCTGCCTCAGCCTCCCAAGTCCTGGGATTACAGGTGTATGCCACCACGCCCAGCTAACAAAACTGTTCTTTACTAATAAAATATGCAGCCTTAAAAAAATTAAATTAAACATGTCTATTGCACAAAATATGCTATTATAGAAACAAAAAGGCGGGCTAATGATTACAAGAAAAATATTTTCAAACCATATACAAAAAAAGAACTATTATGTATAATGTGTAAAGAACTTTCAAAACTCAGCATTAAGTATGAGTCTACTTATATAGCTTCTTAAATGACCAAAGTATAGAAATGGAGAACAGATTAGTTATGCCCCAGGGTTAAGATAGGGAGAGGACTGCAGGGCATGGTGTAGCCACATGCAGGATCCTTGTGGTGGTGGAAATGCTCTGTGTCTTGACTACATTGACATCAGTATGCTGGTGGTGAAATTATTTTCAGTTTTGTGTGTGTGTGTGTGAATAAACTGATAGCTTAATTAATTAAACAATTTATTTATTTGTTATGAAGGCAAATATCAGATAATTGTATGACTATTATATATAAAAACGAAACCCAAACTAACAGCATTGTATTTTAAAAGTACTGCAGGACCTGCAGGGCCAGGTAGCTCAGTGGTGCCACACCTTCCTGGCAAGCACAAGGTCCTGAGTTCAATCCTCAGTACCACCAAAAAGAATAATAATAAATAAATAAATAAAAGTACTGCACTTCTGTTTCTTTTAAAGACATGTCATCTGTTATATAAAACAAACAAAAGGTACTCTTCATGCTAAAAAGCTCTGTGAAATGAAATAGTTTCAAGCAGGTGAGCTAAACATACCTTTTGCTGAATGTAGACTTTTTGTTTGGTTTTGTTTTTTGAGGCAGGATCTCACCATGTATTTCAGACAAGTCTTGAACTCACTACGGAGCCCAGTCTGGCTCTGAACTCTTGAGATCCTTCTGCCTCAGCCTCCTGAGTGTTGGGAGTACAGGCCTGCACCACCACACCCGGCTTCTAAATGCAGACTATTGCTAGGAGGAAAATAAAATCAAGCATCAGAAAGGTGTATGACAAATTCATGAAAGTGAAAAGGACTGTATATAGTAAAACTACTGCTAATCTTCCCCTCTCATATGGAAAAACCATTCAAAACTGGTCTTTCATACAAATATAAAATAACTATCTATAAAGAAAGGGAAAATGAAACCATACCCATCTGAAATTCTTCATGATGCTTTTGTAATAGCTCTGACTTTCTCACCAAAAGGATCAAAATTAAATATTTAGGAAATGGAAGGCTATGTAGACTTTCAGTTTTAAATGTATAAGTAAGGCACAATATAAAGAAAGCCACACCATAGTCTGTCATGACAGATATAGGAAAGGACAAGACTCAGTACAGTAGAACAAGCAGTCATATTAACTGAAAAAAGTGTGGCACCTGATTCAAAACTCAGACAAGATTTTAACAAGAGCAATTAGACAGCATGCTTTCACAGGGAGACAGAATTGCACTAGACTGCAAGATGTGGCCACTTGGGGGAAATAGATAAAGGGTACACGGAATCTGTCTGTATTATTTATTGCAGTTGCATGTAAAGGCACTATTGCCTCAAAATAAAGTTTAGCATGCATTTAATAAGTATATAGTTTCAGTTTTTCAAGATGAAGAGTTCTGGAGCTGGGTGTGGTGATGCACAGCTATAATCCCAGGACTCCCAGGACTTGAGAGGCTGAGGCAGGAGGATCACTGGGAGCTCAAGGCCAATTTGAAATGTATAGTGAGACCTTGTTTCAAACAAAAAATTGAGTTCTGGAGATTGGTTTGCACAACAATGTAGATGTACTTAACACTAGTGAATTGCACACTACTTAAAAATGGCAAAAATGGTGAATTTTATGAGTATTCACCACAATTAAAATTTAAAGGATTGGGGCTGTGGCTTAGTATATAGTGTTTCCTGAGCATGCGCATGTGGGAGATCCTGGGTTCAAGACTCAGCACCAAAACAAATTTTTTTTCTTTTTTTCTTTTTTGGTACTACGGATCAAATTTAGGACCTTGTGCTTGTGAAGCAGGTGCGGTGCAAGACAAAATTTTTAACCAAAAAAAAACCCAACATACAGTAGATTTTACAAACAAAGAAAAAATAGAATTGATTTTTTAGAGCTAAAGGAAAGGTAAACAGAATGACTCCAGCCCTCCAGTAGAAAAGCTGCTAGAACTGATGGCCTCTCCTCTCCAAGTTGCTTGAGATTCTTTACTGGTAATTTAAAGATCTATAGGAGTCCCTAACCCCTTTACGCCACTGTATTTTCTCACATAATATCAGGTGACATTAATCTTGACTTTTCCTTATTGTCCACAGTATTTCTGTTTGTCTGGATATCCCTATTTGTACCATCCCTGTAGATCAGTGGTTTTCAACCTTGGCTACACAGGAAAGCACATGCAGGGTATGGAAAATGTGCTTGGATTTGAGTCCAATCCCCAAAGATTCTGATTTAACTAGTCCGGAGTGTGGTTGGAGCATCTCTTTTTCTTTGCAGTGTTGGGGATTGAACCCAGGGCCTTGCACACATTAAGGAAGCCCCTTACCATTGAGCTACTCCCCCAGCCCCTGAGTTTCAGTTTTTTTACCATCCCACGATTCTAACAGGCATTCAGGGTTAAGAGGCATTATTTAGGTGTTGAGTGCATTTTCCCAGGAAGCACTGTATTACCTTCACGTGACATTCACTGGTTCCTTTTTATTTGGGTATATTTTGTCTTAAGGTCTTAATTCTGTTACATATTTCTAGCAAATTTTAAGTGTTTTGCCAACATTTTCAGAACTGAACCAAGCCAACTAGATGAGAAAAATCCTGGCATGGCACCAAGATCCAAGCTACTTTTGGTTCATCAATACAGTCCAAATCTAAGGTAGAAAGGAGAAAGGGGATAAAAATCTAACATTTGAGGAGAATGGCAAACACTGGTGTTGATAGAGCAGTGGCTGAAGTACAGGTCTAAAAGGCACAGATCTTTGCCTAACTAGCAATGAATTGGGGGGCGCGCGGGCTCACACACGCACCCAGCGTTAGCCGTCAACCCTAATGGCATTCGATTCTCAATTGCAAGTTCTCTTGCCAGTCTGATTTGGTTGTTTTACCTACAACACTGTTAGCAGGTGGCCAAATGAACGTTACCGGGCTCTGGGTTGCTCACCTCTCCTCTGGAGTTAAATTCCAGGCTCTTCTCATCCAGAACAAAGACTTGGATGGAACCCACCAAAACGGCAGTGGCAAAGTTTACTTGAAAAAGTAGAAGTGAAGAGTAAGCGAGAAACTGGCTCTTCCAAGAGAGCTTGGGCCAAATAAAAGATGAAAAAAAGTACAACCTGGACGACGCAGGATGGATTAACCTGAGGAAAAGCCACCGCAGCAAGCTTTGGGCGTCTGTGTCCTCTTATGCTGTGCAGATCTGGAGGAAGCCTGGGAAAACGGCTACATCCGGGTCCTGAGAGGCGGTGCTGGGCTCCCACGCCTCAGGCTGAGGTCAGGTCTAGGCCTCCTATTGAAAACCTGCTCAAATTCTGAGAGGTTTACGTGTAGGGCTTTGGGAACCCTTTCATGCATGTAATTAACAGGTCAGCCTACTTCCCCAGACAGCTTTGCCACGCCTTAATCTCCTATCTCAGGAGGCTCACCTCACATTGGAAGCCATACTGGTTTACACAGTGAGTTCGATGCCAGGCTGAACTACATAGTAAGACTTTGTCTCAAAAAAAAAAAAAAATTACAATTCCCATTGTGTCATCCATGTTATTATTGTTCTTTACTTCCAAAAGTAGTCAATATAGAAATTGTTTAGATTTAGCCACAATTTTATCATTCTTCTCATCTTTTTAAAATTCTTTGACAGTTATGATAAAAATCTGTCAATAGAAATTCCTTGAAGTCTTTGTTTGAATGCATTTTGCTTATTTAAGTTCTGGAACAATGTTTTATCAGAATATAGAAGTCTAAGCTGGCTATTATTATCTCTCAGCTTGTCAGAACTACACCACAGCTATGTTTGGAATAAAATAGAAACAAGACCACTCTGCAACCACAAATAACCAAATATCTCCTCCAAACTACATGAATTTAATATGGGTATATCCCTGCCTATATGTGATATATCTCTGTAAAAATATTTATAGTTATTTCCAGCATTTTTCTATGCCACCATAATGGTGCCTGCGAATGTTCTGGGTGGTGCACTCAAGAGCATCAGTAATACCAAAAAGTGGCCAGGCGTGGGGGAGCATGCTTATAGTCCCAGTACTCAGGAGGCTGAGGCAGGAGGATTGCCAGGAGTTTGAGGCCATCCTGGGCTACAGAGTGAGTTCAAGGCCAGCCTGAAGACCTTGTCAAAAACAACAACAACAACCAAAAAGAGCCAGGTGTGGTGACACACACTTGTAATCCCAGCTACTCAGGAGGCTGAAGCTGAAGGATCCCATGCAAATTACTGAGACCATGTCTTTAAAAAACAGTCAAAAAGGGAAGAAAATTCTAGGGTCTTATTAGGTCATCTTCCAAAATTATTGCTTAATTTTTTTTTCATCACCTAGTTTTTTAACTGTGATGATGAAGCACAGTTACAATGACATTTTTAAAATCATTGAGGGTCACAGAGCTAGGAAATTTGCTATAAACTTCACGGGCTGGTTAAACAAGCATGGAAGCTGGGTCTGGTGGGACAGGCCTATAATCCCAGCACTTGGGAGGCTGAGGCAAGGAGATTTCCATGTGTTTGATTCAAGCCTGGGCTACATAGTGAGCTCAAGGCCAGGCTGAACTACATAATGAGACCCTGTCTCAAACAAACAAACAAACAAACAAACACCTAAAAAAGTTCTAGCATTTAAAAGAACAAGTATGGGGTGATGTAATCCATGTTTGATATACAAGTCAAAGATTTAGATAAATGGAAGAATAATTTGTCCCATCCCATCCCACATGTTTGGTTTCATTTTACTGACAGCTTGGTTTGGCATCATGGACCACAAGAAACGCAAGACAAAAACACACAGGAGGGAAAATCCTGGGATTCTTTTTCTAGGAATGTAATGCATGTGTACAAATAAAATGTCTCTGTGGGAAAGATATACTGCAAATAATATTGCATATAAAATATAAACATATTTTATAATATTCACAAATGGCAAAAGCTACAGATGATTTCTGGTTTTAGATTTTTATTATGAAAAATTTCAAACATTTACAAAAAGAAAGAGATTGGTGTAATGAATCCTTGCATATTTGTTATGGGTTGGGTTTGAAATGTCCCCCAAAACCCTTGACTGCCAGCTGATAGGCTTTTAGAAAGTGACTGAATCATGCAGATTCTAACTTCATCAGGTGGATTTAACCTAATGATGAGGTCATAATCTCAGGGCATTGGTGGGAGGTGATGGAAGCCTTTTCCTCTCTGGATCTTTCCCTCGTTCTCTGGCTTCCTTGCCAGCATGTGGTGAGAAGCTTTTCTCCACCATGATGTTTCTGCTTGGCCACAGCCTTACAGCAATGGAGCCAGATGACCATGGTCTGAAACCTCTGCAACCCTGAGCCAATGTAAATCTTTCCCCCTCGAAATTGTTTATGTCAGGTATTTTGTCCCAGTGATAGAAAACTAATACAATATTCGTCACAAGTTTCAACAAGTATATGTGTCAATATTATTTTATCATTACCCCACACACTTCACCCTGATCCCAGATTGTTTGGAAGCAAATCCCAGATAGAGTATTCTTTCAGCTGTATATATTTCAAGATGCATCTCTAAAAGATAAACACACTTTTTAAAGAGTACCATTCACCAGACAAGTTTAACAATAATTTATTATAAATCATCAAGTGTGTTGGAAATATTTTTGTTTGTTTTGGTTTTAGTACCGAGGGTCGAACTCAGGACCTTGTGCTTGCCAGGCAGGTGTAGTGCTACTGTGCTAAATCCCCGGCCTTATTATCGACATTCGAATTTCCCCAGTTATTTAATAATTTTCAAAATGGGCACTTTGGTGCACACCTACAATCCCAGCACTTGGGAGGCTGAAGCAGGAGGATCACCACAAATTTGAGGCCAGCTTAGGCTAAATAGTGAGTTCAAGACCAGCCTAAATGACATGGTGAGACCCTGTTTCAAAGAGGAAAAAAGAAAATAGTGATACAGTGAACACCTTTGTACCCAAATATACTTCTGTGAATATCTGATTATTTCTTTAGGGTAGACTCCTGTACGGACCTCCTCCAGGTTGTGAAATTTTTCTTCTCTCAAGAAGAGAAACTACACAAAGAGAAAAAGAATCCTACATCTTTAAAGTTTAAGAAAAGCAACGTAGAACTGCCTACCAAAGCTGTGGGTCAGCAGGAGAAAGTCACTATCACCACCCTGAATTTGCACTAATCTTATCCAAGCTGAGTCTACCACCTTGCTAGGAGTAAACACATAATTTCCCATCAGGTGTCTGAAACTCAGCAATGATGACCACAACTCTCCTGGGATGAAACAACATGCATCTCATATGGCGGATATCATTTATTACATACACAGCACCCACGCATGTAGTCCCTGTGAAAACTCTGGCAGGAAGATACATGATTATCCATACTGGATAGAAGAAAAAGAGGCATAGAAGGGTTAGCCAAACAAGAACTTCCAACCTCCAACCATTAGGCCTGGGATTTGAACCCATGTAACGTGGATCTACTGTTGGACTGGGCTTCGTGGATTTGCAGCAGGAGCTCTTGGTTCATCCCACCCCTCAGTTTACAGGAGGGAGCACCTGGGTCCAGAGAGGGTAAGCAAACTACTTCAGGTCACACATCAGATTGGATGCATCTTGAGCAGCCCTACATTGCCAGTGCCTGGGCGGGGGTGTCTTCAAAACCTTCGAGGTTCTCTCCTCTCTGCCCCACCAGGATATCTGCGGCAGTGGCACCACTGCACTGGGACCCCGGGTGGGCATAGCTGTCAACGGCGAGCAACCATGCTGAGACGAGGGTCCCCCTGGGAGCCAGCGCTGGTCAGGGTGACGTGGAGCTGGAAGCAGGAGGGAGGACCTGCCGCTCTGCCTAGCCACCCTCTTGCTGTAAAAGATGATGACCCTTGTGTTTTGGTCTTTAGGATTTTAACATAGATAAGTTCAGGAAAAAAAAATAATTTTCTTGGTTTTTAAACTTAGGACCTAATAAAGTCTGCAATTGTTTGAAGTCTCTTAAATCCCTTTCAGTCTATTGGTTACCTCTCCATACTTTTTTCCGTTTATTTGTTGAAGAACCCAAGTCATTTGTCCTGTACTGTCGTAGTCAAAATCTGCACCACGGAGGTACATTTGATGTCTCTTGTATTCCCTGAAAATTAGTAGGTAGCTCTAGACTAGAGGCTGATCAAATTCAGAGGGAAGTGGTTTTTGTTTTGCTTTTGCAAGGTTGGACTTTCTTTTTAGAGACAGGGCTTTGCTCTGTAATTCAGGGTGGCCTTGAACTCACTGTGCCAGCTAGCTTTGAACTTGCAGCGATCCTCCCTGCCTCAGCCTCCTTAGTGCTGGGATTATAGATGTGTGCCACTACCCCCAGCATTGGAAGGCTACTATTTCATAAAAGGTGGAGTTGTATACCCCACTTAGAAACAGGAAGACATAATGTTTCCTTCTCTTTTTGTAATGGATTATGGGTATTTTGCATATTACTTAGATAAATTAATTCATTAGAAATTACAAAACACTGGTATTCTGTTACTCCTTCATCTATTTATTGGAAAACTGCTATAAAAAATTTCCTGTCATTACAAAGTATTGTTCCCATAAGAAAACCAAGATAAATACTTGATTCTTTCCAATTACTAGTAGTTTTCAAAATAATTAATTGACCCAGTAGCTGTCTCTAACAAAGACTAGTAAGTTTCAACTTTTAACTATCAGTATGAATTCATGGATTTAAATATACGTGATGTGTTTTAATTTTTGGTACCAGGCATCGAACTCAGGACCTTGGGCTTGTAAGGCAGGCGGCAAAACCCCCCAGCTAAACCCCCAGCCCCTACCTGATGTGTTTTTTGTTTGTTTTTGGTTTTGGTGTTTTTTTTTTTTGTTTTTTTGGTTCCAGGGATTGAACTCAGGCTCTTGCTCTTATGAAGCAGGGAGCAGAACCACTGAGCTAAATCACCGGCCCTGATGTGTTTTAATCTATTACACATAATACACATTTTGATAATCAGCTTGGCTTATCTTTGGTAACTACTGGTAACTACTATATTCTAGCTGCCTCTGGAATCCTTTTGATATAATCCTAATAGTTTCTAAAAGTTTCCTTGTTTAACTTGAACAATTCCAGTCCCAAACCTGGAATCACCTGTATCTTCAAGAAATCCTGGTTCCTTTGGATGGAAAAAGAGAGTGCAACTTGGACACTAGAGGCATTCGTTGCTACAGGGTCATTGTTTCTAGGCCTTTGCAGGAGAAACCTGGGAAATTTTTTTAGGATAAAATGCATCATGATCTCAGTTATTCTTGAAATTTAAATTTGGTACCGGGGATTGAACCTTGTGCTTATGAGGCAGGTGCAAATCCCCAGCCTTTGAAATTTAAATTTGGAATTATACATACAGGTTTGTTTTTTGTTTTGTTTTGTGTGGGGTTTCAAACTTGGGAATCTTGCACTTGCAGGCAGTCGTACCACTGAGCTAAATCCCTGGCCCTACAGAGTGTTTTTTTTTTTTTTAACTTAACTTCATCAAAATAAATCATTATCTCTTTATTCCACATAAAAAATCCTGGTTCTCAATAACACTGATATTATTACTCATTTGTTATTGTTGTTGTTACTGGGAATTGAACTCAAGGACTTGCACTTGCCAGGCAGGTGCTGTGCTGCTGAACCACATCCCCAGCCCTTTTTTTTTTTTTTTTTTTCTTTCTTTGAGACAAGGTCTCACTATGTAATCCAGGCTGGCCTAGAACTCACTATGTAGCCCATGCTGGCCTCCAATTTATGGCGATCTTCCTGCCTCAGCCTCCTGAATGCTGGGATTATGGGCGTGCACCATCATGCCCAGCTCTACTCATTTGTTTTATCCCACAATACACCCCAACTAGTTCTAGAATAATGCCAACACAAACACAAAAATAATCCTAACAACTACCACCAATAATATGAATACTTTAAAATATTTTTGCACTTATTTTTATTATTAGAACATATACCATTTTGTATGTTACAGCCAAGTTATTGTGTTTTAAAGTCATTTAGATTAGTTGGGGGCATTTTGCATTTTTTAAATAAACCTGTGATATGGCCTCAAGAAATGGAGAGGAAAAACTAAATTTGTCATAAAACTATGCCTGTGTGTACATGCCAGGCATGGTGGTGCACACCTGTAATGCCAGTTGCTTGGGATAATGAGGTAGGAGGCTTGAAAGTTCAAAGCTAACCTGATCATCTTAGAGAGACCTTGTCTCAAAATAAATCAAAAGGCTTGGGGATGTATTGTGGTGCTCCCCGGGTTCAATCTCGAATACTACAGAAACTACAGCCATGTATGGTGGTGAATGCCTGTAATCCCAACATTCTGGGAGGTTGAGGCAGGAGGATCACAACTTAGTCTGGAAAAAATAAACATAAACTGGGAATGTAGCTGAGAGTAAAGACCTGAATGCAATTCCCAGTACCAGGTGCGGGGTGTGTGTGTGTGTGTGTGTGTGTGTGTGTGTGCGTGCGTGTGTGTGTGTGTGTGTGTGTGTGTGTGTGTGTGTGTGTGTGCGTGCGTGTGCATGTCTGAGAAGAATGCTGTGTGGACCCACACATCCTGAATTAAATGTAGAGTTAATTGGTACAGATGCCTTCCTGACACTTTTGTAGTATCCTTGCTTAACTTCTCTTGAAGTGCTACAACATGGAGAACCCAGATAGGCCTGTAGTTGCACAAATTACGTGGCCAAATTCCTTGGTTGCAAAATCTTTCAAAGACACAAGTTCATGCTCTTCTGCAAGAGCATGTTTCGGAATCTTTTTAAGCTTCTCTGTCCAGCTCCCCTCCCCTATGGATCGGTAACCTCCAAGACACTTTATTTCCATCCCTTCTTTACCTCTTTGCTTTTGTTAGGCTTCTCCCCCAGCAACTCAGAGCTCCCGTGCTGTGGGTGAGGAGGCAGAGGAGGGGGAGGAACTGCTGGGCAAACTAAGGTAAGGAAAGCGGAGGAGGCAGGGGTACAGACAGCTGCACGAATCTGAGCTAGAGAGACTGCACAACCCCTCATCCCAAACAAGTCAGAGCTCAGGTTTCTTCTTTGGACAGCTGGCTTTCTTCTTTTGTGAAATACCCTGCCGAGATGGGGGAGGGGCTGCTCACTGCCTCTTCCGGGGCTTCGCCACGGACACACGTGTACTGTTCAGCAGTGATGAGAGTGTTGAATGGGTGACGTGCAACTGTCCAGTGTAATTTCTAAAGGCCAGCAGCTCATTATCCAGAAGGCTGGGGCCGGGGATTTAGCTCAGTAGTTCTGCCGCCTGTCTGGCTAGCACAAGGTCCCAAGTTCAAGTCCCTGTACAGGGTGGGGGGAAGGCTGGAGGGCTTCCTGGAGGGGTCAGTGACTTAAGAGACCGATAAGCTGGAATTAGATATCCGACTTGCCTGTCTCCCCCAAACGCACTTGGCACCCAGGACTCCACATTCTGTCTAATCTTCCTGCCCTCCCCCGTGCCTCCACACTCCCATACCCTATTGCCACCAACCTTCCTGGAATTTTGGACTTAGCTATTTTTAAAACAGACAACTCAGTAGCCACCTCCCTCCCCCGCTCAGCTGTCCCGGGCTCTGTCAAGCCGTGTCCTCTCCCTTCCCCCATACCAAAACTTCTGCGCTCCCTGACCTCAGGAAGATTGCAGCTGGTCTGCGGGCTGCGGAGCTGGGGGAAACATGAAGAATCAGCCAGTCGGGGAGCCCCTGGCTGCAACAAGCCAACAGAATAGGCAACCATGGCTGGAGAATTGGATACCAGGGTAATGTCTGACCTCTGGAAACAGTAAGTCAAAATGAGATTGCAACTGCTTTAAAAAGCTTTAGGATTGAGGTGCGACTTTTATAAAATTGCAGACACCTACTTGGATGTCTGTGGTCCAAAAATTAGGGTGCCCCAAACCCCATTTGTCCTGTCTCGTTTCCTCCTGGTCTTCATCTGCAGGCCATGTGGGGTGTAATGTTCTGTGTCTCTTCTGGCAGACTCGGTTAACTATACTTTGTTTGGTTTGGGTTTGCTTTTGGTGATAGTGCTGGGAATCAAACCCAAGGCCTTGTGCAAACCCAGGGCCTTGTGCATGCTAAGCAAGCACTTCTCCACTGTGCTACACCCTATACCCCCACTTCAAGACTTCTGACAGTTTTAGGAGTTCTCCATGCCCTCTACTCTAGTTTTCTCATCAAGGCCAAATTTAACATTCTTCTATCATACCCCTACTTAGCAGTACTCTCCATATTGGGCTGCCAAGGGCTACCAAGGACACTCCTTGGTGTTTATGGTTTCTCCCACAATTCCAGCCCCTCTGCACTACTCTCCCTCCTGCAGGACCCTTTCCCTAATCATATCCTTACTTCAAAAGATGAGAATTTGGCAGGAGCGAGGTAAGGAGTTGACCTCGCCTCAGCCAGTGCCCTCAAAAGACTAGGAACTTTGATTTTGCAAAGGAAAGAACTGTTCTTCAGTTAGGTTTTGAAAAATACAAGAACTATTAATTTAGAAGAAAGCAAATATTGAATCACACACTTTGCAGCCATTATTCTATGAGCAGAAGGATTACAACCGCAGGCCACTGCAGCAGATGGAAGAGACTGGCTCCCTTTCCATTTTCCATTTGAGCATTAATGTTCTAGAGGGCACGAGTATCCCGTCTACTCTTTTTTGTGTTCTTTTGACACAAAGGAGAAAAGGAAACGAGTGGCTCCTGGAGAGTGTCTGCTGTGCTGGGGGGCGGGGACAGCAGGAGATCCGTTTCTGAAGTATTTTCAGATCCTAGTTCTATCAGGGAACCCACTAAGAGGGCAGACATCTACTCTATCCCCGGGATTCCTTCAAACACATCTGCTGTTTGGTAGCTCAGGACGGGGTAATACAGTGGACTCTGCCCACCAAGTTCACTCAACTCTCCCTCCACCCCCGGCTGGAGGTATTGCACAAGGGACCTGAGAGTGGACAGGGGACAGAGCCTCCCCAGAAACACCTATGGTCTACGGTCTGCTCATCCTTTTCTTGATCTCCCTGACCAGTCTTCAACTCTTCTCTTTCTCCATGCTCAGCCAAATTTCTTTTTTCAGTCACTTCCAGGACTGCCGGTCAAAATTCACCAGGTAGGAAAGTCATCAGCTGGGAAGAGCCGGCGCCTGGGGGGACCTGGCTGGATAGGCATGGGGGATCCGAGTGGGTCCCCTGGTCCCCGGTCCCCCCACGGCGGTCCCCCAACTCTAAGCACTCTCACTTTCCTGCTGCTTCTCTGCGGACATGGTAAGGAAGAGTCAGGGAAGGGTCTGGGAAGCGAGAGGGCGAGCAGCAGGCAGGGGCGGGAGTGAATGAGCGCGGGGCGAGGACACGCGGGTGCAAGTCCCGTGTTCGGTTGCGTCGCTGGACTAGGTGGATTTCCCACTCAACCTGGGGGAGGGCACTGGGGCAGCGTTCTGGCCGACAGGGAGGAGAGATCAGGGTGTGGCGCGGTTTTCAGCAAGACCGACCGGGGACAGCAGGGGGCCCTTAGCCGGGCGGAGGACAGCCGGCGTCCTGTGGGTTGGTTTGGGAGAGCGAGGCGCGCACTCCGCAGAGCAGGGGCCTGAGGACCGGCTCACGGTCCCCTCCCTCTGTCCTCAGCTCACTCTCAGTGCAAGATCCTCCGCTGCAACGCCGAGTACGTGTCGTCCACCCTGAGCCT
>NW_022900945.1:51144675-51161375 GCF_012274545.1 Fukomys damarensis | reverse complement strand
GCCCCCAGGCCCCGACCCCTGCGACTACGAGGGCCGCTTCTCCCGGCTGCACGGCCGCTCCCCGGGCTTCTTGCACTGCGCCTCCTTCGGGGACCCCCACGTGCGCAGCTTCCACCACCACTTTCACACGTGCCGCGTCCAAGGAGCTTGGCCCCTGCTGGATAACGACTTCCTTTTTGTCCAGGCCACCAGCTCCCCCGTGGCCTCGGGGGCCAACGCCACCACCACCCGCAAGGTCAGGGGCTCGGTTCTCCTCCTGACCCTCCGACCAGACCCCGGCTCGGTCGCCCCCGGAGACCACTCCCTGCCACCCCTTCCCTTTCTTCCGGAACCACGCCAGGCCGGGCGGAGTAGCCTTCACTTCCTCCTAACCATCACCGTAAAGCGGGTTCCCTTGATGCGAATTTCACGCAGGTGCAGAAAACACTGAAGCGAACGCTGGGACTAGGAGAGCTAGGCGGTTCGCAAGGGGTGCTCTTCCTTCCTTCTCTTTGGGAGTTGCTGAGGTTGAGTCCAAAAAATAGAGAGAGGGAGAGCGTAGGAGGAGGCATTGCGGGGACTGGGACAGAACAGGAGAGGGGTGCAGGGACCTGGGCGGGAAGAAACCCTGAGTCTGATCCCTGGCTGCTATGGGGCTGCCTGGGGCAGGAAGCCTCGGGCCCAGAACTGCCTTCCCTCTTGTCCTCACAGGTGACCGTCATATTTAAGAACATGCAGGAATGCATCGATCAGAAGGTCTACCAGGCAGAGGTGGACAATCTCCCCGTGGCCTTTCAGGACGGTTCTGTCAATGGAGGTGACCGGCCCGGGGGCTCAAGTTTGTCCATTCGAACTGCTAACCCTGGGAGTCACGTGGAGATCCGAGCTGCCTATATTGGCACGACTATAGTCATCCGGCAGACGGCCGGGCAGCTCTCCTTCTCCATCAGAGTAGCGGAAGACGTGGCCAGGGCCTTCTCAGCTGAGCAGGACCTGCAGCTCTGCGTTGGGGGCTGTCCCCCGAGTCAGCGACTGTCTCGCTCGGACCGCAATCGCAGGGGAGCTATCACCCTAGACACTGCCAGACAGCTGTGCAAGGAAGGGCTTCCGGTGGAAGACGCTTACTTCCAGTCCTGTGTCTTTGACGTTTCAACCTCTGGTGACCCCAACTTCACTGCGGCGGCTCAGGCAGCGCTGGAGGATGCCCGAGCGTTCCTGCCGGACTTAGAGAAGCTGCACCTCTTCCCCTCAGATGCAGGGGCCTCTCTCTCCCCTCTCTTCCCAGGCCCAGTTCTTTCAGGGCTGTTTGTTCTGTGGCTTTGCATTCAGTAAGTAGGTCAGCAATCTCCTGACTAATTTGGAAATGATTTGGGGACAAAGGTTGGCATGGAGGAATACAAAGAGCTGCTAAGAAAACAGTGGTGACCAGGAGATAAGTGAACCAAATGACACTTACCCAGAGTCAGACGAGATGGCATCCAGGGTTGAAACGATCACAGAATAAGGATTCTGGGCAAGGCTTTTGCATTCCAGACTCGAGGGGCTTTTCACCAATTGTCTTGGCCCTACTTATAGGAAGCCCATTGTTCCAATTGTCTATTCCTGAGCTGGTTCAACAAGTTTGGGCTTATGGGTGCCCTGATGATCAGTAAAGAATTTAAGCTTTGGGCTGGGGATTTAGCTCAGTGCTGCTGCTGCCTGCCTTGCAAGCGCAGGGTCCTGAGTTCAATCCCTGGTACCCAAAACAAAACAAAACAAACTTAAGCATTGATACTTTTAAAAGGCAAGAACTAAAAGAGAAAGACATGACCATTACCCATGAAAAACTCAAAAGAGGCAAAAAGAGTTAGAGAAAAAAGTCTATTTGATGAGTAAGGTATATTTGGCTTTCTTGGTTCAGATATGAAGAGGGCATTGTTTGGGTCTTAGGTGAAGGGAACTGTCTTTTGGAGAATGACACAGATAGGACAGAAGCTATTATCCCCACTCCTAACCAATCTCTTATTAAAGCTATGAATTCTCCCCACTGTCCTCTGCTGCCTGTTGAATCTCTCTATAGATGTGTTCCGTGGGACAATGGTAATGTGCTCACCTCACTGAAAGAAGGCTCAGCTGTCACCAGCTCTTCTTTCTGTCCTCAGGGGGTTTATAGGCTACTAGAGAAACAAAATGCTTCACACGAAGGAGTTGAGTGTGTGATTTATTAAATTCTATGGTAAACTAGGTGTGGTGCTGCTTGCCTATAATCCAAGCACACTGGGAGGCTGAGGCAGGAGGATCACAAGTTTAAACCCACCACGAGTGATTTAGTGAGATTCTGTCTCAGAATTTTAAAAAAATATATTTTGTTGTTTTTTTGGAAACAGTCTTGCTTTTTAGTGCAGACTGGCCTTGAACTCACTATGTAGCCCAGGCCTCGAACTTGCTGCACTCTTCCTACCTTGACCTCCTCTGAGTGCTGGGATGACAAGCATGCACCATATATCTGGCCAAAAAAAAAAAAAAAAAAAAAAATTTTAAAGGCCTGGAGATGTAGCTCAGTGTAATGACCTTGGGTTCTATCCCAGCCAGTACTAGAAAAACAATTATATGTTATAAACATGTGTGCACTCGTATTGCTGTGGTATGATGCTTTTAATTCTTTTGGAAAGATACCCAGAAGAGGAGTAGCTTGGTCAAATGGGACCTCTAATTCTAGTCTTTTGAGGAATCTCTACACTGATTTCCACAGTGGTTTCTCCAGTCTGCACTCCTACCAACAGTGGAGAAGCTTTCCTTTTCCCCCACAGCCTCTCCAGCAGCCCCTCCAGCATTTGTTGTTAGAAATAGATTAGAAGATACAGAAACAACCCCATACAACCCCAAAGACAGCCATCTTATCTTTGTTTTTTGTTTTTGTTTTGGTACCAGGCATTGGGATCGAACTCAGGACCTTGCACTTGTAGCTCGAGAGGCAGGGAGGCAGGCTGCAGCACCACTGAGCTAAATCCCTGGCCCCAGCCACCCTACCTTTGACAAAGGGGCCAAACACTTCACTGGAAGGAAGATGGCTTATTTAATAAGTGGTGTTGGGAAAACTGGCCTCCCACATGCCAAAGACTAAAACTAGACCCATATTTCTCATCATGCACTAAACTAAAATCAAAATGGACCAAAGATCAAAATATTAAAGCAGAAACACTAATTCTGCTGGAAGAGAGAGTAGGAAGAACATTTGAGGACATAGGAGTAGGCAAAGACTTCATAAACAAAACCCAGACTGCATGGGAAATACTACAAAGAATCAACAACTGGGACCTCATCCTATTAAAAAGCTTCAGCACTGCGAAAGAAATCACCAACGGAGTGAAGAGACAACCCATGGAACGGGAAGAAACAATTTTAGCCAGTAGTCCCTCAGACAAAGGGCTAAAACATACCAAGATCTAACCATATATCTATTATTATCTCCCCACCTCCTCATGCCCGTCTTTCTGACAACCCTTCCCGAACATGGGTAGCCGCACTAGCCAGGGTGTGTGAAACAGGGCATCCCAGCTGCCATTTCAGACTTCTGCAATTCTTCCTCTGTTTCCCCTCCTCCCCACCTCCTCTGAGGACCACAGAAGTCTGCCATTTTCTTAAAGCACAGAAGGGTATTGGGTACTACACTCAGGACTATACCTAAACTTAGGGATAATAGAGCCTTTTCTTTTGTTTTGTTTTCTTGCACTAAGAATTGAACCCAAGGCCTCTGACATGCTAGGCAAGTACCCTATCCCTGAGCTGCATCTTCAGTGAGCTTCTCCCCTCTTCCTTTTTTTTTAGTTTTCTTCCAGTACTGGGAATTGAACCCAGGAAATGCTGAACTATATTCCCAGCAGTTTTTTTCTGAGACAGGGTCTCACTAAATTGTTGAGGCTGGGCTCAAACTTGTGATCTGATCCTCCTGCATCAGCTTCTTGAGGAGCTACTGTTCCTGGGCCACTGTGCCTGATGAACACAGGCATTTTAATGCAAACATTTTTTTTAAAGGCACAGCTCCTTGTATTGGAGCTCTTAATTCAAGAGTAACTTTACCTTACAAATGTGGGAATTAAGAAGAACAGCTCAGCCAACTGGTGAGTGATGCTCATTTCCTGTCATGTCACACTCTTCCTTTGCTGAGCCTAGTTAGCCCTATTACCAGTGGAGTATTTTAAAAAGGGTAGCTCATATCTGGGCATGGTAACATACACCTGTAATCCCAGCACTGTGGGAATTGAGAGGCAGGAGGATTGCAAATTTGAGACCAGTGTAAGCAGCTCTGAGGCTTAGGGAGACCCTGTCTCAAAATTTTTTTAAAAAAAGTTTTTTTTGGTCTTTGTTTTTGTTTAAAGAGCTGGGGATGTAGTTCAGGGAAGAGGCTTTGAGTTCATATTTTAAAAGAACTCAAAATAAATTCATGAAAAGATACTCAAGATCATCAGTCATTGGCTGAGCATGGGAGGCTGAGGCAGGAGGGTTGCCATGAGTTCAAGGCCAGCCTGAACTACACAGTGAGTTCAAGACCAGACTGAACTCCATAGTGAGACCTTGTCTCAAAACAACAACAACAACAAAACAAAACAACAAAAGATCATCATTTACTGGGGGGGAAATCCACGTTGAATTAAAACCATAGTGAGACAACACTGAAAACTCAAAAATTAAAATGATTGGCAATACCAAATGTTGGTGAGAATGTAAAATAGTACAATCACTGTGTGAAACCATTTGGCAGGTTATTTTTTTAAGTAAATATACATTTAATATATAATCTAGATATTCCAGTCCTAGGCAGTGACTCAAAAATAACATATGTACACAAAACTTGCACATGAATGTTCATGCAAGTTTTAACTGTAATACACAAACATATACTAATAAAAAGGGAAAAATAAAAATAAAGCTATGAGGACAACATGGAATATAAGAAAAAGCTTTATCTGTAATAATCGAAAACTGGAAACAACCCAATATCCATCAACAGGTGAAGAATACACCAATTGTAGCAGAAAAGAGAATATTACTTAGCCATCAAAGACTGAATACATACAACATGAATGAATCCCAAAGTAATAATGCAAGTTGAAAGAAACCATATAATTGTCTGTTTTCTATTACTGTAATTAAATACCTGAGACTGCATAACTTTTTAAAGAGAAAAGGTTTAGCATAACTTCATTAAGAAAAGAGGTTTATTTGAGTCCTGGAGGCTTACGGGCATGGTACCAGCATGGCTGGAGCACAGTGCAGGAGTGAGGATTACATAGAAAGACAGGAAGCCAGAGACACATCCCGGGTTGGGCTTTCTCCTGGGATAACTCGCTCTGGTGCGAAGTAACTCAGGGTCCCATGAAAATAACCCTTCTGAGGGAGGTGCCCCCCATGGCCTTCGTACCTCCCACTAGGCCCCACTCTGAAAAGGTCTGTCACCCAGCATTGCCCCAGTAAGAACCAAGCCTCTGACATACGAACTCTGTCTCTAAAAAGTTTTTACTAGTAGATGTTTGCAGTGTAGAATGTTTACTTTCATCTTGGGGGCTGGGCACGTGTACTGAGCTCACCGTAATTCGTTTTTATTCCCCTTTCTTCGCCCTGTCCCTGTTCTCTAGGTCACTTCACATTCACGAACTACCCTCTCCCAGGTAACACACGAACTCCTGGGCACAAACCACATCCAAACCCAGCAAAGCCGAACCAAACCAAAACCAAAACAGCCTCTTTGTTACCATTTATATGTATCACAGAAAATGTGAACTGTCAGTGAAAGAAAGGATGCTTGGGATTGCGGGGGTAAGGGGAAGCTTTCCAGACTGATAGGCCGGCTCCTTATCTCCATCCTGGCAGTCCCCTCAACTAGTGTAATTATACCCTTAAAATACATGCAATTTATCATCTGTTAGGTGCACTGAAATAAAGCTGAGCATTTCTTTTCATGGATAGGCAAGCCAGCATGGCAGCTCACGCCTGTAATCCCAGCACTCGGGAGGCTGAGGCGGGAGTACAAGGCCAGCCTGGCCTACATAGTGAGACCCTGCCTTAAAAAAGGAAAATGAAAACCAAACCAACCAACCAACCAAACAGCAACAACCCCCCCAAAGAAAACAAAAAGATAGAGAGAAAAAGAAAAAGGTACAGCGTCCAGGAGCAGTGGTGAAGACTCTAATCCCAGCTATTTGGGAGGATTAGGCAGAAGTATCTCAAATTCAAGGCCAGCCTGGATGATTTAGTGAGATTCTCAAAAAAAAATAAAAAAAAAAAAAAAGCTGAGGATGTAACTCAGTGTGACTTTTTGGTACAGCAAAATCTATCATCTATCTATCTATCTATCTATCTATCTATCTATCTATCTATGTATCTATCTATCATCTTTTAAAATGGGAAGCCTACCTTTCTCTCTTCTTTCGGTGGTCAGACAAAAGGCTTAGGAAAGAAAGACTGAAGAAAAATGAGATGACAAGGCGAAGGAAAAAGATAGTCAGTTATTTTATACTGCCTTCTCTATGACAAGGTCCATATTCCTTTTCTCCATAATGTCAATTCGCAAGGTCAGAGACCTTGAAAATGATGGGTATTTTCCAATTTAAAACCTGACACTAATTCATAATTCTGACGTCCCGCTTCATCGTAGTCAGCAGGGGGCGCTGGTGACTAAAAAGTCACTTAGAGACACGGCCAAGTCTCCTGGAATCAGCAAATTAATTTCTTCAGGTTATCTGATAGGTTGACCATTTGACATAAGATGTTTACGGGCCGTTGACAAAATTGGCATTTAAGAAATAAAATGAAGACAGATGTATAGTAAACTAAATTGTCTAAATAATATAACTTCACAATAAAAGGTTGCTCAATATACAAAATAACCAAAATATAGTATTTGGCTCAAAGGTGGATATTATTTACATGGTGAAAATAATATAATCGTTGATTCCTGACAGCTAGAACTGTGCTATAATTACTGAGACGATGATATCAAAGAGAAGAGAAGAGAGAGACTTAGAGACTTAGTTTGATGGAACAGTTGTAATTTTGAGCTGGGGTATGCAAAGACACCGGGTTCAATCCCCACTACCACTGGAGAAAATGGCAGGGGTAGGAGGCTTTTTTATTTTGGCTTGGGCTTTTCCCCTTAAGTTTTTGTTGTTGCTTGTTTGCTTTTCTGTTTTTCAGTGCTAGATGTTAAACCCAGGGCCTCACGCTCCCTCACCCCCACGTGCAGTACTTCGGATTGAATCTAGGGCCTTAGCATTGAGCTACATCCCTGGGCCATTTAAAATTTGAGACAGGGTCTCACTAAGATGCTAACTTGCCCAGGCTGGGCTCGAAATGGTGATACTCCTGCCAAGGCCCTGGGGTTATAAGTGTGTGCTACCACGCTCAGTCTTTTGACTTTTCTTCTTTCTTGTACCAGGGATTGAACTTGGGTCCTGGTGCTTGTGAGGGAGGCGGTGGAACCTCTGAGCTAAATCCCGGGCCCAGCCCTTTGCTTTCTTAAAACGTGTGTCCATTTCACCACTTCTCAGATCAGCCCCGCCCCACCAGCCCACACACTTTGCGGCAAGTCCCTTCTTTCATTTCTCCTCAAGGAAAGAGAGATAATATTCAGGCCCCGTCATTTCAGTTGTCAAAGTTAGAGCCAGGGAACTGCATCATCTCCAAAGAAGGTGGGGTGGGGGGGACGAATATTAGAGAACAAAAGACTTCCTCCATTTTTCCGCCTACTCCCAAACCAAATTAATCACCATCCTCACAACAATCGATGGGAAGAAATAACTGAATGTTTCCTGAGATAAAGCTTGTGTGTGAATGCAGGGTGGGCTCCAGAGAAATCATGGAAGCAAAACTAGATCTGCTTCTACTTCAGGGCTGCTTTGGAATCATTCTCTGGCTTTGATTCACAGAAACAGTAGTTTTAGTATCCAGAGTTTCATGTAGTCAGTCTTTTACCAATACCTGTACCCTTTGTGCCACTATTTTTAAGTCATTTTTTCCCCCAGTACTGGGGATTGAACTCAGGACCCTGTGCTTGCGAGTCAGGCGTGGTGCCATGGAGCTAAATCCCCAGTCCTTAAGTCATATTTTAAAAAGTTTAAGTTAATCAGAATCTCCATCTCCTACATCTCCCCCCGCCCAGCCAAAAACTGAAAGTCCCTTTGCTAAAACTACAGCATCGGAAATAGGTCAAGGTCCTGCCGTGGTTTTCTTTTCTCTTTGTGGGGAATGCACCGCACCGCCCTGCATCTATCACAAGGAAGCCTAGATCTGGGGGAAATCCCAGCAGGGCCAGAGAAGGAGCCACGCTCAGGGGTGAGCCATGGGCAGGCTCTATGGGGACCACATTAGCTGACCGAGCTAAACTAAGCGTAGTGGTTCATTTGGACGCTTCTTTAGAAGCTTTGAAGGCCCAAACAATTCCTGGCCCTACCTTACCTTTGCCCCTGCCTCAGTCCAGTGTGAAGAAACAAAGAAACACATCACTGCAAGATACGTGATCAGCACTCATGATAGATAGAAGCATGACTAGCATGGAATACAAAGAAGGTGGGAATTAAATCTGCTTGGAGAACTCATAGGTAGCTGTACAAAGGAGTTTTTTTTTTTTTTTTTTTTTTTTTTTTTTTTTTTGGGTTTTTTTTTTTTTTTTTTTTTTTTTGTCTGTTTGTTTTGTCCTTTGCAGTACTGGGGATTGAACCCAGGGCCTTTGCACTGAGCCACATCTCCATCCCCAGCCCTGTTTAAATATTGAGACAGTGTGATTAATCAATTGCTAAATTGCTCAGGCTAGGCTTGAATTTGTAATCCTCCTGCCTCAGCCTCCCAGAGGGCTGGAATTATAGAAGTGTACTACCATGCCTGCCTAAGAGATGACTTCAAAATAAAAAAAAAAAAACAGAGATGGACTAGGGGAAAGATCTATAGATCATAAGTCAAATGAACTTTGTCTAAACCATATGACCATAGACAAGTGTAATTACTTATACACACACACACACACACACCATAAACAAACAAAGTACTGTTAATTGTCATCCTGGATAAAAACTAGAGTCAGGCGTGGTGGCGCACGCCTGTAATCCCAGCACACAGGAGGCTGAGGCAGGAGGATCACTGTGAGTTCGAGACCAGCCTGGGCTACATAGTGAGTTCCAGGTCAGTCTCAACTACATAGTGAGACCCTGTTTCCAAAAACAAAAGCCAAACCAAAACAAAAAAAACCCTAGAAACTGTTTAGTATAAGATTTCTTCCTCTCAGTCACAAACTCTGTATTTCCTTCACCTGTTCCTTATTCTCATGATCAAGAATCATCTTCACTGCTCAGTGTGGTGCTGCTCACCTGTAGTCCCAGCACTCTGGGAAGCTGATGCAGGGTCAAGTCAAGCCTGGGCAATTTACTGACTTAGCAGGGTCCTGTTTCAAGATTTGAAAATGTTTAAGGAGGGCTGAGGATGTCACTCAGGGCAAAGGCCCTAGGTTTAATCTCCAGGGCTGCGCCTCCCCCCCTCCCGAGTATGTCTGTCTATCTATCTATCTATCTATCTATCTACTATCATCTATCTTTATGGCTCAGAGAAATGGTGGAATGTTCTAGAAAGGTTAGGTTTCAGGTCTTGGAAGTTTGTACATTTGAGACAATTATTGGATGGGAGCTCTTGACGGTCCCTACATTAAAGCACCCACGGGGTGGCAGAGCTGAGCCAACTGGATTTCTGAACTGGTGAAGAATTTCCCAGAAAAGGGAAGTTGAATTCAGTACACAATGTCCCATCTCACTCGTGCTATAAACATCAGCTCAGTCCAACTTCCTCTCAGAAAAACAAGCCACTGTCTCTCTCTGCCTCGCCTCCCTGCCTCAGATACATAATCAGGCCATAATCGGGCCTCGGGGAGGGAGGGGTCAGGCCCGGCTCAGCGCGGCAGAAGGGACTGAAGTTGGGGTTATTTTAAAGCCCAACGCTGACAAGAAACGACACCAGGATCTGAGTCGGGCAGGTCCTGCTGCTATGGGTTCCACGTGTTTGCCGTGAGGTGCTAGGAAGAAAGGGACAAAGCTCCTTGCTCTCTAGGAATCCCGCACCCCAGTGAAAAGTCAGCTTACAGGGAAGCACAAGCTGGGGAACATAAATCCGGAGCATTCAAAACAGAATGAAGTCAGATTTGGTTGGCAGACTGGGAATCAAGACAATTCCAGAGAGGCGTCATTCGGCCGTCCACAGAAGAGTGGATAGGATTTCACCAGGCAGAGCTGGAGAAGCCAGATATCTTAGGAGAGAGCAAAGTAAAAGCAAAGGCAGAGGAGGACATGTTAGGGAGACGCTGAGAGCTCAGGTTTGGCTGAGGTACGTTCCGGAAAGTTTGGCTGAGGCCGCTTTGCGAAGGCTTTAAATGCCAGACCGAGGCATCTGAATGAGTCTCAGTAAGGAAGGGATTTGGAGACTCACAGGAGCAGACAGGGATAAAATTTTGCTAATCTACTAGCAGTTCATAGATGACAGCAGGAGCATTAAATGCTATTAAAATAATACAATAGCAAAGACATGAACCTGAGTGGTGGCAGTCGAATAAACAAAATGGGAGTTGTAGAAACACTAGAAAAATGGCCTTGCAGAAATCCACAGCTGCTGACTGGGTGTGCAGAACATTAGAGGAGGAGATCAAAAGCAATGTCTAGATTTATTTTGGTGGTATTTTTTTTGTTTGTTTTTTTGGGGGGTGTTGAGGCAGGGTCTCAATATGTAGCTCAGCCTGGCCTTGAACTCATGGCAATTCTCCTGCCTCAGCCTCCTGAGTGCTGGGATTACAGGCATGCACCACCACTCACAGCTGTAATGCCTGGGTTTTTTTTGTATTGGGGCTTGAACTTTTGTGTTAGGGATTGAACTCAGGTCCTTGCGCTTGCAAGGCAGTTGGCAGCACCACTGAGCTAAATCCCTGGCCCCAATGCCTTGATGACTGAAAGAACTGTATTGCGGTTCCATTAAAACAAACAAGAAAAAAAATGTGTCTGGGAACAGGGAAGTACTGTGAGTTTAATCCTGGACAAGCTGATCTGAGATACCAGCTAGAACTTCAGAGACAGGCTAAATGGTATAGTGTGGATTTTAAAATGATTTACACAGAGTGATGTACAGATGGGCAAAATAAAGAAAAAAATATACAGAAAGAAATGGACAAACCATTGAAAAAGCTGTAAAGGAATGGGGGAAAAAGAATTTTGCTAGGGAAGGAAGAAAGGGTGGAATCCAAAAGTCAAAACAAGTATCTAGAGATGGCAGTTTTCAAATTGTATAGGAGTCAAAGGGAATAGTCCTAACAAAACTAGTCTACTTTCCTCTGAAAACCTTTCAGAGGCTGTAGCAGAAGCCAGATTACAAAGGGATAAATTCAGTCAACACAGAAAGCTGGTATAAATTATTATCCCCCCCCCAGTTCTGGGGATCGAACCCAGGGCCTTCAAACTGAGCTACATTCTCAGTCCTTTTAAAACTTTTATCTATTTTATTTGTATGTTTATTTGTGCTACTACAGATATCTCCTGCCCTCTGTTTTGTGTTATGTTTAAATTTTGCAACAGGTCTTACTAAGTTGCCCAGAATTGAACTTGCAATCCTCCTGCCTTAGCCTCTCGAGTGCTGGGATCACAGGTGTGTGACCCCACACCCAGCACACCATCCGCCCCTCTTAGCAGTTCTTCCACATTCCATTTACACACCATTAACCATGGTCCAAAACAGGTACCCAAGGAAGGTCACAAAGCCTGTCCCTCACCCCACTTTATGTCAGTCTCAGACATGGTGTCATCCCGTGTCGTCACAACAAGGATGAGAATAGGGCAGTAAGCTCTGTTGAGAGACAAGTATTGCCTGCATATAACCTTTATTATATTACATGGTTATAATTGTCCTGTTTCACTAATTGTTCATCTCTCTTCGTGCGCCTAATTTATGAATGAAACTTTCTTATAAATATAGGTATGAAAAAAACATATTAGCTATGGGGTTCGGAATTATCTGAAGTTACAGGCATTGGAATGCATCTCCCTTGAATGGGAGGAACCATAATTAAAGCCAAGCTGGAAGAAAACATAGTGCTCTCCCAAAGCATTTGAAACATAAGAACTCTAGATGAAGTGTTAAGATACCTGGGTTTGGCGTCCACCAGACACTGGCCGTTTGCCCTAGGGCAGTCACCAAAAAAAAAAAAACCCCAGAAAAGACTGCTCAAGTCCTGTCCACATCTTGCTATGGAGTTGAGCAATAGCAAACTCTCTAGTCTTTCTCAGCATGCTAGAAAAATGGACATGAAATGTGGACTTCCAAATGAGTTTTTTGTTGTTGTTGCTGTGTTTTGGTATCAGGAATTGAACTCAGGACCTTGTGCTTGCCAGGCAGACAAGAGGTCACTGAGCTACATCCCTGGCCCCCAAATGAGTTTTTTTCATTCGCAGTATCAGGGATGGAACTCAGGACCTTGCCCTTGACAGGAGGAGCGTTGCCACCGAGCTAAATCTCTAGCCCTCAAATGAGTATTTTTTACAGTAGTCTATAAAATTCTCTGAGTCTTGCCCCACATCCTTTATAAGATGGTTGTACAGATTAGATGAGATATTATACAGGTTTTTTTTCCCCTGGTACTGGGAATCAAACTCAGGACCTTGAGCTTGCCAGACAGGCACGGTGCTGCTGAGCTACGTCCCAGGTCCTGAGATACTATATGTTAAAGCACTGAGAGGCAGGATCATACGTTACAAAGAGGGCAAAATATATAAATTGGACAGACCTGGATTCAGGATCCTGCTCTACCTCACAAAATCTGTAACCTTAGACAAATTGCTCTTTGTTTTTTGGCTTTTTCTTTGGTGGTGCTTGGTATTGAACCCAGGGTTTTCATACTGAATAGACCCTCGATCCCTCTGTTATTGTTTTAAATTTTGAAAGAAGTTTTCACTAAGTTGCTAAATTGCCCAGCCTGGATTCAAACTTGTAGTCTTCCTGCCTCAGCCTCCCAGAATGCAAAATTACAGGTGTCCACAACCACGCCAAGCTAAATGACTTCACTTTTCTGAGCCTGATTTTATTAATCTCGAACCACAGGGTTGTTGTGAGAATGAAATGAAGTAGCCTAAGCTTGATGACAGGTGACTCTGTATTCTTAAATTTGTTTTAGTACATGTTTGCAGCACATAATGGTGCCGCTCACTGTGGGGAGTTGACACATGTATGTATATAATTCTTTCTACGTCTCCTCCTCAGCGTAGTCCTTTCCCCATCTGCAAAAGATCGGACAGGTGACTTTGTAAGTAACATTGACGTATAAAGAATCTGTTTTTCTTTATGATATCAGGGTTCAAAGTTAGGGACGTGCTACGGCTAAGCTACACCCTCAACCCTTTTGATTTTGTACTTTTAGAGAGAGTCTCTCTAAATTACCCATCCTGTCCCGTAATTTGCAATCTGCCTGCCTCAGTCTCCTGAGTAGCTTGGATTAGTTCTGAGTCATTACGCCCAACCAAACTTCAAAAATGACAATTCCTTAAAAAGTCACTTCGAACCCTAAGACGACACACAGTTATTGACGTATTCTAGTTTATCTGTGACCGAGAACCACGTACCCAGTTGGGCAGCGTCGGGACCCACACTCTGAATCATCACGTATTCGCCACTTTTTGGAAAGGGTACAAAAATGGTCACGGGAGTAAAGGTGACAGAAGTGACTAAAAAGTGATTTTTTTTTTTTTTTGGTATAAGCCCTTAGAGTCCTACGTGTTTCTCAGGCTAGAGGTTAAATAAGAGAAAAATGTAATCACTCCTTGTCTGCCAACAGTGCCAGAAGCACTTCCCTCCCGAAAGCCTAGGCTTTCCTGTCAGCTACAGCGAAGCAAACAAACAACCATGCCCCCTGGTTCTGGTTTCCTACTGTCGCTGAGACCCAAGAGGGTGAGGAGGCTGCAGGCAAGCAATGACCTAACCTTCCATACTCCCGGCCTGAGCGCTGTCCATTTGCCCACACTCCACAAGTGTTTCTACCCTGTTTTCGTGACGGGAGTTTATTTTTTCTTTCTTTCTTCCTTTGAAGAACCGAGAAAGAAGAATCAGGGGACAGGCTTTTATCAGAATACCAGGTTATAAGGTGAAAGGTTATAAACAACTCTGCCCAGGAGGCCTCCGTTTCAGAACATGCCTTGGCCACCGGCCTGGTAGGCAGCTGCTCCTGCCAAAGTTAAACAGCTTTTTGGCACTGAAGAGAACTCGGGCATAACAGAGCAAACAAGGGGTCTGGACTCACCTGCAAAATGGGAGGATGAGAAAAGACTGGAGCTGAAGACAGAAACTTAGAACATGAGGGAATTTAGGATTTTTAGAAACTGAAATTTTCAGTACTTCATAGATGCCCCCAAATGAGAAAGTATCAGCGTTCTGTAAAACATCTCGAATCAACACCACCCCGATTACCACCTTTCCTCTCCTTACCTCAAAATGTATGCAGTTACACAGCATGCTGTCTACTGTAACGATATTGGCTCATGCATCTCGATAAGCATTTTGATGTCTTAGATCTATGTACATTTTCATACCTATCAAACTAAAATTTTCTAGAAGTCATAGGTTTTTTTGTTTTTTAGGGTTTTTTTTCTGAGACACTGTCTGGCTATGTAACCCAGACTGGTCTTGTCCTTGACGCACACCACCATGCCGGCCAGAAGCCATAATTTTGAGCTTTTAAAATGACTTTAGGAGGAAGTAAGTGATTCCCAAGAGATTGTTAACGGCATTGTGTGTACATAATGGGGGGAGGGGTTTGAACATCACCTTTTCTATTTTTGAGTGGCATTTGAACATTTTGTATTCTTATAAAATTCGGAAATTTGCTACGGTGGTAGTCTTCCCCTGTATTACAAACCTCTTCATCTCCATTTACCACTGAGATTTATGTTCCAGGCATCCCAGAGCCAATTTGAGGATGACTTCTGTTTTTATTTTTCTCTCTGAATCCCACCACTCCTGTTCTGATCATCATCCTAGTGCTGATTCTTATTTAAAAACCGTTCTGCTGGGCATGGTGACGCATGCCTGTAATCCCAGCACTCGGCAGGCTGATGCAGGAGTATTGTCGTGAGTTCGAGGCCAACCTAGGCTACACAGTGAATTCAAGACCAACCTGAACTACACAGCCAGACCCTGTCTCATAAGAACAACAAAATAATAATAATAATTTAAAAATTACTTCAGTGAGAGTCTCACCTTTCCTGCCCCTAATAAGTCAGTATTGTTTACTAACTGAAAACACCTAGAACCTAGTTGGTTAGTTTTCTAGAACAGGGTGCCACCTCACACACCCTAAGGATCAACATGTTCCCATGTGTGTTTTCGAACAGTCATGATCACTGATTCTGAGCTTGCTTAATATCGGGGTTGAGTTGTAACTTGTTAGCCTGGGGGTGTCAGTCTCGTGAGAGCGCATGAAGAGGAAGAAGGATCCTTCGCTGCACTGAGTGGCCCTTCCTTCTGCTAAGAAGACAGGATTTTTGTACAGTCAAAGCCTTATTTACTTCCCCATCTCAAGTTTAGGAACATTAGCTTCCTCTTTCCAGCACAAAGAATGAGATAACAATCTCTTGATAGCCCCGTGCAACTACAAACCGGATCTAGGAATTCAAGGAAAGAGGGTTAGGATTCCTTCTCTGCAGCCTTTGCTTTTTACCTTTAGGAATCATTTCTCAGGGATTGGCTCCTATGGCATCTAGTAGCCAGCAGGGGAAACCTGGTCCACCAGGTAGGTTAATGAAACCAACACATAATACAGCCCAGCCCCTTTTAACTTGTTTTGAACGGTGCTCTGATAATCCTTATTTCTTCTCTCTTGCTTTCTTACTGATTTCTAAACTACCTTGGGGGCAAAAATAAGGAAAGTGTTCCACTTTGGTCAGAAACAGGAGCACTATGTTGCTTTCAATCCACTCAAAGATTGAATATGGGAAAACGGATGGAAACCCACGTGGTAGTGAACACCGGTAGTCCCAGCACTCAAGAGGCTGAGGCAGGAGGATCACCTGAGTTCAAGGCCAGCCTGTGCTACATAGTTCAAAGGCAGCCTGATCTATATAGTGAGACCCTGTCTGGAAAATTAAGAAGGGGGGGGCTTTATGTATGTACACTTAGTGAGTTTAGAGAGACGAAAATAAAGCGTGAAAGAATCCCAGGAAGATGAAAGGGACAAACTTTTTTTTTTTTTTTTCCTGGAGAAAGAGGGTAGATAATTACAGTCTAAAGGACACACCTCACTACGGACGTAATGAGGGAAGCGAGGAACATAAACAAAGTGTCCCCAACTTAGCAAGTAGACAAGATGAGGGGATAAGCAACAGGATGTGGACGCTCCTGCACTGCTTCCGCTCCAGAGAACACGGAGGACAGAGGGCCCGGGGGTGAGGACAGCCGCGCCCCGAGGTCGGAGAGAGGTGGGAAGTGTGTGCGAGTTCTCACTTCCTTCAGGGACAGCAGTTTTGGTGGGGAGATGTAAGAGACCCGGGCCGAGAGAAGGGCAAAGAGGATTTCTAAATAATAACATCAGCACCCTGCCCTCCGCCCCAATCCTGAAGTATTCTTGGCACCGTGGGGTTGTTTTTCACAGACTCGAGACTTGTGAGCCAGGAACAAACGGCAGCGTCTAAAGCGCACTGGCTAAGGCTGGTCAGGAAATTCCCTCATAAGCACATTTT
>NW_022900945.1:51109890-51144443 GCF_012274545.1 Fukomys damarensis | reverse complement strand
TCTGGTAAACACGGCTCGGGCAGCCAATGGGAGGGCTGTGCACGAGGGCAGCACGCGCCTTGGGGCCGGGGCTCGCGTGGCTCTGCCGGCTCGGCCTCCTATATAGAGCCGGTTTCCGGCCCGGGCTGGTAACTCTGCTTTCGTCTTTGGGAAGGTTCGCTAGCGGTTGTTCTACCGAGATCCGCGCTCCCTTCCAGCAGCTGGGGAGAGAATTTTTGTTTTTTCTCAAAAGCTCTCAGCGTAGTAGCCAGCAGTTTAAAATATTTCCAGGCACCTTTTTGAAAGTAAAGATTCCTTTGTGGGCATCTTTTAAATTTTGCTTTTAAAGCCCCTCTTGCTTAAGGACACTTTCGCTTTTTTTAAGGAAGAGTGAAATCTTCACTTTTTGTAAAAGGGTGCTGCCTGGATTTGGGATTTCGTTTTGTTCAAGCTTCCTTCGCCGCCTGCGCCCAATCATGGTGATGTTCAAGAAGATCAAGTCTTTTGAGGTGGTCTTTAACGACCCCGAAAAGGTGTACGGCAGCGGAGAGAAGGTGGCCGGCCGGGTGGTCGTGGAGGTGTGCGAAGTCGCTCGAGTCAAAGCCGTGAGGATCCTGGCTTGCGGCGTGGCCAAGGTCCTGTGGCTGCAGGGATCGCAGCAGTGCAAGCAGAGCCTGGACTACCTGCGCTACGAGGACACCCTCACCCTGGAGGACCAGCCCACAGGTGAGCAGCGGCCCCTGCCAGTCCTGCTGGAGGGTGGATGCTTCTTAGGGGAGAGCTCTGAAAGCAGTACTCTGAGCCTGCCCTGAACGTTTTAAATTGCCCAGGTTGCGTGGTTTGAATTTGTATTGCTTCCTATTAGTTTTAATTTGTAAACACGTCCGTGACCACCCCACCCCGTTATTATTCGGCTGTTTAAAGGTTTCTGTAGAAATAAGTTGCTTGTTTGCTTAATTCTTGGGCCAGCCTTTCAAAATTGCGACCAGAAATTGTACATCCGGAATCTTTTAAGAACGTAAAGGATGAAAATGGGAGCATTCCATCCGTTTTGCATACGTTGCGGGGCACTCTCCTCATCCCACAGATGCGTTGTGTAACAAGAAACCTAACAGTTACTTGGTTTTTCACTTCTTTCAGGTGAGAACGAGATGGTGATCATGAGACCTGGAAACAAGTACGAGTACAAGTTCAGCTTTGAGCTTCCTGAAGGGTAGGTTATCAGCTAAAAATGCATCTTTGGACTCTTAAAATTTTTCCTGCTTCTGTGATCACTGAACTGTTTTTGGAAAGCGTTTTAAAAGCGACCCCCCCCACACCCTTTCTGTTGACACAGGCCTCTGGGAACATCCTTCAAAGGAAAATATGGGTGTGTAGACTACTGGGTGAAGGCTTTTCTTGATCGCCCCAGCCAGCCGACTCAAGAGACAAAGAAACACTTTGAAGTGATGGATCTCGTGGATATCAATTCCCCAGATTTAATGGTGAGGCTCCTTTCAAGATTCTGTTGTGCTTGCTTACAGAATGATTAGAGTCTTGGGGATGAGACTGACATAGCTCAAAACACCTTTTTTTCCTTTCTGCATAGGCACCAGTGTCTGCTAAAAAGGAGAAGAAAGTCTCTTGCATGTTCATTCCTGATGGGCGTGTGTCTGTCTCCGCTCGAATTGACCGAAAAGGATTCTGTGAAGGTAAAGACTTGGTGTGGGCTTGGGAGTGGGGTTAAAGACATGGAGCAGAAGAGAGGTTGTACTATTTATGTTTTCATCTCTCGTGCTAGGTGATGATATTTCCATCCACGCTGACTTTGAGAACACATGTTCCCGCATTGTGGTCCCCAAAGCTGCCATCGTGGCCCGCCACACCTACCTTGCCAATGGCCAGACCAAGGTGCTTACTCAGAAGTTGTCATCAGTGAGAGGCAATCATATTATCTCAGGAACATGTTCCTCCTGGCGAGGCAAGAGCCTTCGGGTTCAGAAGATCAGACCATCTATTCTGGGCTGCAACATTCTCCGTGTTGAATATTCCTTGCTGGTGAGTGGGTGGGGGTGGCCAAAGCAGTTGTTTATTGCAAAGAGTTGTGTTTTCCCCAGTCTCTCATCTAACAAATGCTCATCTTCCTTTCTAGATCTATGTGAGCGTCCCTGGCTCCAAGAAAGTCATCCTTGACCTGCCCCTGGTGATTGGCAGCAGGTCGGGTCTGAGCAGCCGGACATCCAGCATGGCCAGCCGAGCTAGCTCTGAAATGAGCTGGATAGATCTAAACATCCCCGATACCCCAGAAGGTGAGCTCACACCTCATGTCTTCTCTTGGCTCTGGTCTACTTTGGCTTGTAAAGTTGTGATGGTTTGACATTTCGTGGCTAGGCTTCTTATCCTTGTATTTTCTCACCGTAGCCCCTCCTTGTTATATGGACATAATTCCCGAAGACCACCGATTGGAGAGCCCCACCACTCCACTGCTGGATGACACCGATGGGTCCCAGGATAGCCCTATCTTCATGTATGCTCCCGAGTTCAAGTTCATGCCACCACCCACATACACTGAGGTGAGAGTTGTCATTTTTATGCGTATTTGTCCTAAGCCTTCTGGAACTGGTTGACTTGGAAGGGTTGTGAAAGGAGGCTGTTCTGGTTCCTTCCCGAAGTGAACTGGTCTGTGCTTTATTTCCAGGTGGATCCTTGCATCCTCAATAACAATGTGCAGTGAGCGTGTGGAAGAAAAGCAGCTGTACCTACTTGTTTCTTTCCACCTCTCTTTTGGACACTCACTTTTTCAGAGACTCCATAGTCTCTGCAGTGGGATATGGATCCTCCAGCCTCAGACTCCCCAGTGCGCAGGCGTTGACCAGCATGCGATTTTCGGGTTCCAGATGGCGTGGACTCGTCCTCAGCGCCAGTGTTGGGATATAGGAGTGTTTGCTGGATGGGTTTAAAAACACACTAGAAAAATTCAGGCCCATTCCATTTTCTCAGATCTCCCTGAAAATTGAGGCATTTTCACTATTTTGATCAGGGTTAGTAATGGCTACCCAACCTGGTCCTCCCAAAGTTTTTCTGAAGGGAATTACAGGCTGTTAGAGTAACATCAAACTCCAGACTTGTGCCATATGAGTCAGCTTAGAAGAGGTTTTTAAAATCAGTGTTTCCCTTTGCTTTGTACACGTAGAGAAAAAAGAAAAGAAAAAAAATGCTCCAGGGATGATTTGGGTTTGAACTCTAGAGAGTACTGCTCCTGTGAGTTCTGGGGAAGCTCCTCTGATGTGTCTTTGCTTAAATACAATTTAACCTGGTGTAAAGCAGTAGCAACTACGTACCACCAAAGGTCTTAAAAGCCATTTTTAGAGTTATTGCACTGTGTTCTCCTGTTGCAAACTTATGTACATGGGAGAATCTGGTTTTTTTCATGTGACTCCTTGGAATTGATTCTGAGGTGATGCTCTCGGCACTTTAGTTCCTATCATTTTTTTTTTTTTTGCCTTTAAATTTCTGTTTTTCCTTCCCATCTCAAATGTAAGCTACTAGTCTCTAGGGGGAAGCATAATGGCACAGATGTGTTAGTATTACTTTTGAGACTTCGTCCCAGTGTGCAGAGGGACTTTGGAACAAATGCCCCAATGCTGTGATCAGAGCCTCCAGACACTGCCATGAGAAACTTAGAGGGTTCCTCAGGCCCCCTTTGTGCCCAGTGTTACAGGGGGACATCAGCCCCTCTTCTCACTGTAGCCACTAGCACTTGATCAGTCCCCCTCAACCAAAGCACTTTGTTCACTGTCCTGTGTTAGAGCACTGAGCTTCATCCACCCTTTTCTGAGAGTTTTTGCAGCCAGAAAGTATGTGGGCTGAAGGTGGTGGTGTCATTGTTTTTATATTTTGTGTAACTTTTTGTATGATTAAAAACTATATTTTATACTTAACCAGATGTATTTTCACCCCAAGTGTGGGATATTTGTAAAAAATTTAAAAATAAAAAGTTTTTTTTTTAATGGCAAAAAAAGTTTCTGCTTGTATCTGGGGTAGCTTTGGCGAGTTATGAGAAGGTTGGCCGGGGATGTAGCTCAGTGGCATAGCACTGCCTGGTAAGCTCCAGACCCTGAGTTCAATACCAAAAGTTATGAGGCGGTGTCCTTGAAGGAATTTCCCCTGCTTCCCATTTCCCATTACTGAAGACCTGGTGGAAAAGCCCTCCTCACCTCTAGGGTACTCAGGTGGCCTGGAGGGTGGGTGGTTAGGCCAGGGATTCAAGCTAGTTTGGTCTCCCTTCTGGGTCACTAAAGAATTGTAGAAGGTTCTTCTGCTGGTCTAAGCTAGTTTTACACATCCACGGCTAAAAATTACTAAATTTCTTCATTTTTGCAGTTAATGAGCTCTTGACTACAGAGAAATCACATTTATGGGGGATTTGGAAGGAAGGTGCTGAGGTTGCATTTCTTTCTCCCTTCATTTTCTGTACTGGTTGAAACCAAGGTCGTCACACTGAGCTACAACCCTAGTCTTTTTTTAAATTTTAAATTCTGGCTAAGTCACTTAAAATTGCCCAGGCTGATCTCAGATGTGAAATTGTCATGCCTCAGCTTCCCATAGTGCTGGGATTATGCTGTGTGCTACCGTTTGGTATGTGTTTTTTAATTTTTGTGGTACCCAGGAACCTTTAGTAGATGGAGACTGTACCGCTGAGCCACACCCCCAACCGCAGAGATTCTTTATTAAAAATTATTTATTTTTGAGATGGTCTCACTATTGTAGTTCAGGCCGGCCTTGAACTCACAGTGATCCCCCTGCCTCTGCCTCAAGTGCTACCATTACAGGTGTGCACCACCATATCCAGCCTTTTATTATAGCTTGTTTTTCACTGTAAGCATTGCTCTGGCTGCACCAGCAAGAATAACTAGGACTTGAGAGTCTTAGAGTCATGAGTGTCAGATGCTTTGGAGGCAACTTTTTCTTTTTCCTCTTGGTTTTTGGATTCAGGGTCTCACTATGAAGTTCAACACTGGCTTTGGTTTGGTTTGGTTTTGAGACAGGGTCTCCCTGTGAAGTCCAGGCTGGCCGTCAACCCACTAAGCGGAGCTGCTCTCAAACTCGGTGAACCTCCTGCCTCAGCCACACCCAGCTAGCAGTTTCCAGCTTTTATCTCTTCAGTTCCTAGCACATGTTTTGTCTGGGACCATAGTCACAACTCAGTAAATGCTTGCTGAATATTCTTGTTTTTTTCTTACAGGGTTTTTGTCATTTCTGTTTGTGCTAGGAATTGAACCCAGGATCTTTGCACTGAGCTACATCCCAGCCCTTTAAAATTTTTAATACTTATGTGTGTGTTTGGTTTTGTAAGAGTCTCCAGTTTAGATTGGGCTTTTAAAATTGAATGTTTTTTGAGACAGGGTCTCATGTAATTCAGGTTGGCCTTGAACTTGGAGCAGTTCTCTTCGTCATCCCAAATGCTGGGATTACCATGCCCCACCCTTAATTTTTGAGACAGGGCCTTGCTAATTTTCCCAGCTTGGATTTCAATTTAGATCCTCTTGCCTCAGAATATTGGAATACAGGTGTGTGCAGCCAGCCTCTAGGTATTAATAGTAGATTGAGCCAGGCACAGTGGTGCATGCCTGTACTATAGAGAGGCTGAGACAGGAGGACTGCCACAGTATGAGGCCAGCCTGGGCTATGTAGTGTGTTCAAGGCCAGCTTAAAATACATAGTGGCTTAAAAAAAAAAGATTGATACCACAATGTCATCACTAATTGAAATGATCTCATTACTAAATGAGTAATAGATGACAAGTTGAGATGACAGTGGTCAATGTATAATAGTTTCTGGTTTCTTGTTTAAATTTTTGCAGGTAGATCTAACCCTATTTGGTTCCCAAAAATCCTATATAAGATCAAAGTGTGCTGGGCACAATGGTGTGTGCCTATAATTCCATCACTGGGAGGCTGAGGCAGGAGGATCCCAAGTTCCAGCCCACCTGGGCTACTTAATGATTTAGTGACTATGTCTCAAAAAAACAAACAAACAAAAAAGGCTGGTGATGTAGCTCAGCATGAAGGATCTGGGTTCAATTCCTAGTACTGAAAAAAACTAATGTGAATTAAACAGAACGTAGAATTGAAAAAAAAATCTTTTAGGGTCAGGGATTTAGCTCAGTGGTTCTGGTGGTGCCTGCCTCACAAGCACAAGGGCCCACGTTCGATCCCTGGTACCAAGAAAAAAAAAATCTTTTACATTTCAATCTTCATTTTTTTTGTTTGTTTGTTTGCTTATTTACCTTACATTCTCCATAGCTCGTTTGCTTTTTTCTCATAGCCCTCTTTTTTTTTTTTTTTTTTTGTCATAACCACTTTGTCTCTAACGCTCCCTACTTCCATGGGGACTTTCACCTGGCCTTCTCCTTTCTCACCTGTTCAAAAATTTAATGGCTCCTCCCCTTTGAATCTGTGATCAGAAAACTAGGTCAAAGTTAATGGAAACGTTTTCTCTGCAGCTTGTTTTCCAGGGACTAGAAGGGCAGAGCAAGGACAAGAACAGGCCAGAGAGGGCAAGACAGGGATGGAGAGACCATGAAGCTCCTGAGCCTGGTTGTTTGTGTACAGTCTGGCTACTGGCACCTGGTGTAAGAAGCGGGAGGCTGGACATGGTGGCAAACACCTGTAATCCCAGGATTCAGGAGGCTGAGGCAGGAGGATTGCTGTGAGTTTGAGACCAGCCTGGGCTACATAGTTCAAGGCCAGCTTCAACTACTTAGTGAGACCCTGTCTCAAAAAACAAGGGATGGCAGGAAGGGAATAGAGTAGTTAACTATGTGCCCAAGGTCCCTTAGAGATACGACTCTGGAAAGACCAGAGCGTATGCACCCACTCCTGATACTCTGATAACCAAATCCAGCACTGTCCAAAGGTACTTTCTATGATGATGGAACTGTGCTGTTTACTACGCTAGCCACTAGCCACATGTGGCTATTGAACCCTGCAATGCAGCTGCTGTGATTAATGAACTGATTTGATTTATTTACTGGACTAGGATTGAAACCAGGGCCTTTTCATGGAGTTCCATCACCAACCCTATCTGTTTTTGTTTTGAGAAAGGATCTTGCTAAGTAGCTAAATTACTCGGGCTAGGCTGGAATTTGTATTCCTCCTGCCTCAGCCTCCCTAGGTGCTGGGATTACAGGTTTGCACCAACATGTCTGGCTTGCATTTTTAGTTTTATTTAATTAATTTAGCTTTAAATAGCTTCCTTTGGCTGGCAACTACCATACTGAGCAGGACAGCAGAATCTAAGGAAGGAAGGAAGTAGCTCGAGCTGTTTTCCCAGAGGAAACACTCTTTCCTTCAGAACACAAAAGGCTCCACCCTATTTCCTTTTGCCTTCTCTACACAATTTGTGTCTCAGCCCAGGGCATTTTCAGCATACAGGCTCCTCTAAGCCCACTTCCCTGGGCAACAACCCAGCCGTTGGCCCAGTCTGTGAGTAGCTGTTTGGGCTATTTCCTGCGCAGGCTCCATTTGACACAGGCTCAATGTAGCAAGAGAGGACAAAGAACAAACACCCAGAGCCTTAACCTGTTACTTATGAAACCTGTTACTCTTCGTGTTGTCTTCTGAGATGGTCAGAGATTTAAAAGTGGTTTTTGCTAAAAACCATGACTCTTCACTTAGGCCTTCCGATGCCCAATAGGAAACTAAAAGCAGAAAAAAAAAAAAAAGCTTGACCTTCATTTTGTATCCTGTTACCTTAAAACTAAGTCCCTCCTCAGCTCCGCATCTGTGTACATCTATGTACAGCTGTCTAAACGTTACCAAAACAAGATTGAATATCTCTGCATTTACATAATTTCATACCCCTAAAAGACTGAGTGCTGGGACAGGGATTTAGCTCAGTGGTTCCACCGCCTACCTCGCAAGCGCAAGGTTCCAAGTTTGATCCCCAGTACCAAAAAAAACATTGCACCAAGGTAAAGAGCTTCTAGGGCCACTCAGTGGCTCCCAGAAATCTCTAGTCATGACCCCAAGCTGAATGTCACCCTGGATTCCAGCAGCACCTCATGAGACCAGGTCAAGCAAAAGCAGTCGTCGCATGGAGACCCCGCCAGCAAAATGCCTTCAGGACGCATCTTGTAAGAGAGAACTGAGGGCCTGATCACAAGCTTCTAGCCCACCCCAGAAAATTGATAAAACCTGGTCTGGTTCTCTTTCAATTACAAGTCTGATCGTATTTGTCAGTATCCACCCCTGGCAGCTACTACTCAAACTGGAGTCCTTCGCCTATCTTCTCTTTCCAACTCCAACTTTTGCCTGTCACTTTAGTTTTCATTTCCATCATCACTAAAGCAAGGACCTACGTGAGCCGGCAACATTTTCACACACCATTTCTGTATTTATTCATATACTGCTGTGCTGCGAATCAAACCCGAGGACCCACACATGTTGGGCAAGCGCTGTGACACTCAGCTACATTCCCCAGCCCTGCCTTTGAATCTTTAAAGAACTGTAACTTACAGGTACAGCATCAGGCAGTCTAGTTCTGGTATCATTTATTCATTAGGTCTAATCTAGAGAGGAGAGTAAGGGGAAAGCCACAACAAAAACTAACCAAAGAAAAGAGCTAAAAGAACAAAAGTAGATGTACAAGAAAAAGACAAGTATTTCCAAACCAGGCTCCCTGGGCTATCTTTGATACCTCTGAACAGACGGGAACACAGCATCTAACTTAGGTTGGAACCACAGTTGGTGGTGATCAAGCATGCGGCCGGTAAAAAAAAAAAAAAAAAAAAAAAAAAAGAATCATACAGGAGTTAAACGGTGTGAAGTAGGGGGAAAGAATGGTTATTCTCCAATTCTTTTGATGATCTAGTGACCCCTCCTGGATCTTCTCCTAGGGCCACCTCTAGTCAATGGAATGCATAGGGTGCACAAGTATTCTGCTGGTTCTCTGATGGCCACAGGCCCCACCCATCCACAGTAGTTCTGGACTAAGAGACCTGCGGATTTTTGTCCCTTCTTTGTTCTTCCACCTCCTTCCACCTCCACTTTCTATGCTGACAACTCTCTCTCAGAGATGCCTATAGACCCAAGGTTGCAGGTCCTAGGTGAGTTTAGAATGTAGAAAACAATTCAGGGGTTAGCCTTCCTATACTATCAAGAAGAAACAGTAAGCAGGGCATGGTGGTGCACACCTGTAATCCCCGCACTCTGGGAGGATCAAAGGTTTGAGCCCATAATTGATGCACTTACACCAATTGCATTACTCTCCATTTTGAAAGTATGAAATGGTACTGAAAATATTCAACTGGAACATGGCAGTTTTCTTCTAATTTTATCTAATTGGTTCATGTTAATTTCTTATTAGATGTTTAATCAATAGTTAGCTTTATTTGTATCTACTCTGGTGGAAATGTTAAACCATGATAGCTTTTGCTACCAACTCTCAACCACTCAACTTGTAGAGCAGATTATTCATTCACTTCGGGGTGGGGGATTTTGTGCTTAATCTGAGTTTAGAAATAATGTCAGAAAATGTTAAGCATGTCCTTTTTGAGAAAATATAATGTTTCTAATTGTCCTATTGCCATGGTGACTCAAGTGAATTAGAAGTATTTAACTGCAGTCTTGAATTATAAAGTTGAGATGTATATATCAAGAGCTCAACTTGATGTAAATAAAGTAAATGAGCAGTTACCTGGTGGATTTTTTTCCTAATAATTGGTTTAATCCATAATCCCATAACAAAACATAGCTTCACCTCAGTATTTATCTTTTTCCATTCAGCAATGCTAAAATAAGGAAATGATAAGTAGGTAAGAGTTACTTTTGTTTGTTTGTTGGTTCATTCGAAAAATAAGTTTCTAGAGTCTTTGAATGCTGGATTTCCTTTGTCTTTCCTTCCTATCCATGGCAGCTACAAAACAAAACAAAACAAACAAATCACTCAATATTTTACATGTTAAATACATGTTAAATACAGGTTTACATGTTAGCTCTCTTCTCCACAGAGAGTTGCCATACCTCAGTTCAAAGTGTATTCTATATATCAGTAACATTATACTGACATGTAATTGCACTTTACTATGCAGCAAAAATGATTCAAGAAGAGACTAATGTACAGTGTCTATTTATCTTTGTATAGGCAGTTGCTTATGTTATTCCACTTTTAACATTTGTACTTGGGTAAACGCTTATGTATGTATAGGAATGTCATCATGCAAGATGCTGCTGCTAGCTCAGGCACAGAGTATTAAAATTATTTTGTGAAAAAAAAAAACCAAAAGGTTTGAGCCCAATTTGGGTAACTTGGTGATTTAATGAGACCCTGTTTTAAAATAAAAATAAAGAGCTGGGCATGGTGGCGCACACCTATAATCCCAGCACTTGGGAGGCTGAGGCAGGTGGATCGCTGTGAGTTCGAGATCAGTCTGGGCTACATAGTGAGTTCCAGGTCAGTCTCAACTACATAGAGAGACCCTGTCTCAAAAAATGAAAATAAAGAAAAGCAGGGCTAGGGATGTAGCTCATTTCTCAATGCAGAGGACCTAGGTTCACTTTCTAGTACTGGGGAGAAAAAAGAAAGAAAAGAAAAGGAGAAATGGTAGTTAATCCTGTGAACCCTGGAGCCAAACTCTAAATTCAAATCCTAACTGCCACCACTTAACCAGCTGTGTGACCCTTGGCAACTTGGTTACACTCTCTGTGCCACAGTTTATTCATCTGTAAAATGGAGAGCTATGATAGTGTCGGGGGGAGGCAAGAAAGTGCTTCTTATTTCGTATAAAAAAGAAGACAACCAAGCAGGCTGGCATAATGGCTCATGCCTGTAATCCCAGTACTCAGGAGGCTGAGACAGGAGGCTCAATGGGAGTTCAAGGGTAGCCTGGGTTACTCACTATGAACTACATAGCAAGACCCTGTCTCAGAAAAATGCGGGGAGACACATCCTTGGCCTCCAGCTTGAGTAATTCTCTCCAGGCAAGTCCCGAAGGTTGTACTTTCTCTCCGACCTGTCACAGTTCAGGCCTTTCTCCCTTTTATCCTTGTGACTTCACTGCCTGTGTCGGATAACAGCAGAACGGAGCTGACTCAGACTCCAGTTTTCTGTGGCAGGGAAGAAGGAGCCCCGAGCCCAGACCTGGACAGGCCCTGTATGCATCCCCAGCCCCTCATGGTGTAGCTCTGGGAGGAGAGAATTTTCTTTTTCATTCTCCCACTGTGCTTCACAGGCCTCGCCTCCCGGAAATGAACTGAACTTTCATTGACTCTTTTTTTATTTTTTATTTTTATTTATTTATTTATTTATTTTTTGGTTTTTTGAGACAGGGTCTCACTATGTAGTTGAGACTGACCTGGAACTCACTATGTAGCCCAGGCTGGTCTCGAACTCACAGTGATCCTCCTGCCTCAGCCTCCTGAGTGCTGGGATTATAGGTGTGTGCCATCACGCCTGGTTTGAACTTTCTTACCTCTTCAGTACACACTCCCAGGGAAAAGCTTCCCACCATTTGGAGAGGTAAACAGAGGAACAGAGAATGCTGGGTATACCAGGGCACAGGACAAAGGTCTCTGTCAGATGAGTCTACCGCCAGGGCCCAGTTAGCCTGGTCCAGCTATTCCTATTCCCGATCGTTCCTTAGCTTGGCCCTTCTCTACTCTCTGCTGAGCCTGTTATGAAAGGAGGAAAGCAAGAGCAGGTTCCGAAGGCTGATATTTTTCCAATTATGAACTGATTGGCCATCATCAGGCCAACTCTAAGCCAGAGGCAGCAAACAGTGACGGGAGGAGGAAGATGGGGAGGGTGCAAGGATAGGACGGTGAATTCCACCTGCCCCGCGTGCTCGGATGTCCAGCAGGTTTCCGCTGAGTATTTTTGGGGTGATGGAGCTGCTGACAAGGCCTCTCCAAGTCAAACAGTCAGTAAACAGGTTCTTGGAAATATCTGGCTAGGTGCTCAGCGTGGATATTTTTAACCTCCTGGACAGATGAACAGAGGAGGATGGCAGTTGTTGAGCGGGGAGAGTTTAGGGCCATGAGCACTGGGCTTCCTTTATATGGTTCTGTGGCTAAAGACCCTTCTTCTCCACCTCACCTGTCTAATTCCAGTTCCCCCCTTTGTCCATCCCGTCTCATAGGTCATCTCTCTGTCTCCGGTTCTGTTACTCTCTATCCTTGGCCTTTTATGCCTGTCTCGCCTCTCAGCTTGCAGAAACTTCGCTTTCTATTCCAGACTCTGGGATGTTTTGACCTCTGTTCTCTGAGCAACTGAGGCAAGAAAAATCGCACGTTCTAGCCCAACCTGGGCAACTTCGTATATTAGTGAGACCCTGTCTCAAAATAAAAAGTATAAAAGGGTCGGGCTGTAGCTCAGTATGAAAGCCCTAGGTTCAATCTGTAACACACACACACACACACACACACACGCACGCACACAATTTCCAATATGGGCCTTCATCCTCCTTTGGCCTTCTCTTTAGATTGGATTCCCTGTTATACCCAAAGACTGCTTCCTTTTCTTCCTCTTTGTTCTTTTTCAATTTTTATTTTCTATTTATGTATTTTGATACAGGGTCTCACTCTGTAGTCCAGACTGGCCTTGAACTCACTATGTAGCCCAGGCTGCCCTTAAACTCGTGGTCTTCCTGCCTCAGCCTCCTGAGGGCTGGGATTACAGACATGTGTGATCACACCCGACTCTGTTTCTCTTCTGATACAGCCTGTCCTCCTTTGCAAGTGGAGGGGGGAATCCTTGACTTGGACGCTCCAAGACTATCTGGGAAACTAGACGGAGATAGAACTGGGGAAGGGAGATCACACTGTGATTCACGTTTCTCTTCCTGAGTCTTGATTTTAGCTGAGGTGGATGAATTGAAGCACAGCTGGAAGAAACTCCAAGCCAGAGGCAGGAAACAGAAGGCTCACTTCTTACGGACATTTCGAAACCTGTTCAGTTTCTTCCTAAAAATTTAACTTGGTTATAAACATTTGGAAGCCAGCTTTCAGGGACTGTATTAGTCAGGGATAGAGTGTTTGCCTAGCATGCACAGGGCCCTTGGTTTTTGATCCTGCACACTGTACAGCAAAACAACAATTTAAAAACGATTCACTGGAGTCTACTGTTCTGGCTGCTCTTAGAAAGTGAGCACATCTGGTAACGCTGGGCCACATTCCGTCATCACATGAACGGTAGAAGCCTGTTCTCACCACTTCCTGTTGTACTACCCTCACCTGCTACAGGCTTCCACACCTGCAGGCTTCCTGTCTAGAGTTTAGAGATTAGGTTGTCGCCTCTGCCCAAGAAGAGCTCCTCAAATATTTTCTGTATGGGACCCCTAAGTTTGGGAGAGTGACTGTTTTCCTAGGGCTCCCAGAGCAGTCAAAAGTAGCCTGTCACAGCCAGCCATTTCTTGGATGGGCCTATTCGGTGTTTTAAAAATGCAGATTTTGATTCACACTGTATAATGTATTTGTGTCGATTTTAGTGTAAGCATGTCTTATCTTCTCCTACCAAATCTTCAGTGTAAAACTGACATTCAGGAAGATGTGTCGTGTGTGTTCTGTGGCTCCTGATAGTCCTCACCTTTTGTGCCCCATGAGTAGCCTGATTTAAGTCTCAAAGTATAAAGGTGTGAGGCAAAGAGAGACAAGGACACGGAGAGTCACGAAGAGGAAAAGAACCCGAGAGACAGCAGAAGGAGTCTGAGCGAGGAGACCTCTTTCTGGTCCCTTCCCCAAGCCCAGCCTGGCCCTGTCCATCTACTGAGAAGTTTGCAGACATCACTGATGTCCCCGGACAGGTGTAACAGAGGTGGCTCAGGGTGGAAAGCGAGACCCAAAAGAGGAGCCAGGACAAGTAAGGGAGAGGTGAGGGGCTGAGAGCAGCCAAGTATGGTCGGACAGGAACCGTGGGGCTGTCTAGGCGCCAGGAGGGAGGCTTGGGGAGAGGAAATGGAGTACTTAAAAAAAGGCAGCTCAGCATTTGCTCTTTCTCCCTCAGACCCTGCCTTTGTTTCACTTCCTCTTACCCTTCTGCTTGGGGAAAATGAAGGAAAATCTTTAGCTTAGATGAGGGAGTTTTCTCTCCACAATGGCTACATCTTTAAGTCCCCTGTGCAAATGGGACTTTGCCTATTCTCGCTCAGATAAGAAAAACCTTAAATCTGTCTTCCCAACTTGGTTGGGTTTCTCCTCTCCACACCCCCTTTGGGTAAGACAAAGACAGATCTAAGTAACCTCTCCTATTCTAGTACCATCCCCGCTGTCCTGAGTGTGACAGACAGTTAGAGACGGATGTGGATATTTCCCGCTCCTCTACTGTGCTCCAAGAGAACTGGAGTCACAGAGGGGAGACTATTCGGGGTGTGGGCAGGGCCTTCAGTTCTGGAGAACACGTCCCACAGCTGAGGACCCTGAGAGGAGAGGAGGTTTGCTAATGGATACTACCGTGGTCCCAGAATCCAGGGGCAGTGCCGAGAAATCTCTGGGTTCATCCGCCAACCTCTCAGATTCCCAAGATGAGACTTAACCTTTGAGGTCCCACTGTTGAGTTGGGTCAGTGTCCTCTGACTTCCTTTGGGGATGCTGCGGGAACCTCTTTTCCCCCCAGGTTTCAAAGAGGCAAATTAAGGCTCACTGGATAAGGCAAAGGCCTTTCTGAGGTGACAACAGGAAACTGGTATTCCTTATTGCCATATCTGTGGTCCCAGATAACCTTGGGGGAAAGATGGACCTCAGTAGGGGAAAGTTCAGTGGAGAAGAGGTCACCACTGGTCTAGCCAGATTACCCGAGCTATTCTTGTCTAGCTCATTTATCTTCTCTGTCCTCCAGCCAGACAAATGGGAGGAGAAACAACGACAGAGAGGACCAAACAGCCCCTTCCTCGGGCAGAAATGTCTGCTGACCAATTTGAGTTACAGGTTGTGACGCTGAACTCAGCCCTTTCTTACTAGTTAATAGAATTGTTGATCTCACTGCTACTCTGGCTGAAAGTGTTCTTGGAAACGGCTGGCTAGATGCCTGCGGTATCTTTAGCTTGCCTGGGCTGAAAATAAGGTGGGAAAATCCCATGCGTGGAATGAGTTCAGCACAAGCTGGACACGTCCTGCCTTTGTCCTCAAAACCAACTGGACCCTGGCAGATGCATCTACATCGGCCCCACTGTGTGAGCGCTGGAAGGGTTGCGAGCGGACATTTAGCCCAAATTCATGTATCAGATGGGAGGACATTGAGGCAGGGAGACTTGATACAGCTTTCCCAAGGGCACGAAATTCAGGAGTGGTGAGACTTGGACAAAGAAAGGGTGCTTTGCCCACATCAGATGAAAATCCTCCTTGACTTAGTTCTGAACCAGCTGGTGCTCACGGGCCACCTTGCCTTCCTTTCAAAGTCCAAACAGCAATAAAAGTGAGTCTAAGAAATAATCTGTCTTTTCCTTCCCAAACCACAGGTGCCCCTTCATCTCACTTATCTGACCTCTGCCTCTCTAATGCTCTTTGGTTTTCACTCCCAACCTACACTGTGTGCTGTGTCCAAATCTCCCATTCTGGCCTCTCTCCAATCATTTGCATCCCTAGGCCTGTTTGCAGACCCCAGGCCCAAGCTGTATGCCCAAATGGGACAGGATAGAAGGCCAAACACAGAACATGGGTGTGGAAGGACAGGATTCTTGTCCCAGAACTTACCCTTCCCGGGTCCAGGGCAGCCCAGACTGTGGACACGGGAACGATTTGTTCAACACAAACAAGCCCGGGCAGGCATGTTACAGGGCAGGCATGCATTGCGTGGGGCTTTGTAAACGTTTGTCAGCAGGGCCTCAGCTCCAGCCTCTCAACCCTGGGTGGTCCTCCAGAGGAAACAGCGGCCCTGACCCTGCCTACCAGTTTGGGCTCTGGCTTCAGTGTGCCCGGCCGTACCTCTGGTAAGTCGGTGAAAGGTTAATGGTTTAGCTCATGCCTGCGTCGGCTCTGGAATCTGGGAAAGCTTCCGGGTCTCGTGAATCTGGCTTTGTCCAGAAAAGTCACTTGCCAGGAGGGGCAGGAAGCCAGACAGGGCAGAGTCCAAGAATAGTTGGATCTTTCTGACATTTTGTCTTTGAGGTAGGACGACTGATCCCAAGTGGTCATTCCAACCTTTGTCCTACTTGCCTCCCTTTCATGGAAAAAGGTGTGTACACGTTAAGGGAGGATGGGGGTGTTGTTCTACTCCTGCTTTTTGTCCTGAGTCTTTGCTCCTGCTCTTTTAAGTTCCCAGACTGTGTGTCTTCAACATATATAATTGATCAGGTTAGAATTGAGGTGTGTGTGTGTGTGTGTGTGTGTGTGTGTGTGTGTGTGTGTGTGTAGGGGAGAAAAACAAAGGGAAAAGTTTCGATGTCCTTTACTTTCACTTTTGCTAATCTCTGCCTAGCTACCATCACAGGTGACACATAACTGCGGGGAACTCCTAAAATGAACGCCCTGCCTCCTCTCCCCTCCTCCACTCACACCAAATACTTCAGTTAGAAAAGGAAACAAAAACACATCAATCCTCACAAATTGCATAATAACCCTGGAATGTTCTTTCTATTCTTGCTCCCTGTGTCTTTTCTTGGCTGTTTCTATCTTAACGCTCACCACGACTTTTAAACTAGTCTTTTCAGGCACTTTCCCTCAGTGGGGTCACAGGTCCACTCCACTCTTTACCATAGGGTCAGAGATACCCGGCCTTAGATTACCAGTCTTTATTACTGGATACTGTAGAGAAATCAACTGGTCTGCCTAAATGCAGTTGGGAAATTTCTTGAAGGTTCTCCGACATCCCATTTTATGACTTTCAAGAGCTCAACAGGGACACGGTGGTAGCATCCCAGATAGCTATTCACGCTTCCTTATTCAGGTCCTATTCTGGACACGCAGCTTGTCCGTGACTGTTGCATGCCATGTGGCTGGAACCAATCAGCTCAGCTGAGGCTTCCTCGGAAGCCAATCAGAGCCTAGGGAAGTGACCTCACCCAAGGAGAGCCGTGTGGGTGAGGAAGCATCTCTCAGAACCCTCAGTGTCCCTAAGTCACTCCCTTCCTTACTTCCTGTAAGGCAAAACCTCCTGTCCCCTTCCCCCAAAGAAGGGAATGAGAATGGCTTAATTCCTGAGGGAAAAACCAAAAGAGAACCTGCAACTCTGCCACATGCTGGCTTGTGTACGTGGAGCACAGAACATTTAGGGAGCTCCCTCCGAATAAACTTACCTTTCAGATTGGGGTGTGCAGGGCCGGGAAGACCTGAGTCAGCCGAATAAGAGCCAGCCCCTCCTCCCTCCCTGCACCTGGCTTTCTCGACTCTCCCCATAAAAATAGCTGTAATCATTCTGTGTAAATAAGGACATGATCAAGGTCAAGTGTGGGAAAGGGAGGGCCTGTGTCCTTGTGAACACGCTACACAGAAGTGATCATGTCGCTGTGGCCTGAGGACCAGACCCAGAAGCGAGCTGGTCTGCAGGTGGCATGGGCTGTTCTGTCCAACTCCCTCCAAAGGGCACTGCAGGTGCAGGCCTGAACATCCCCTTGCAGGGCTATATTTTGAGTATGTGGCTCACCTTGGAGGAGGGACAAAGGACAAGAAAGCTATAACCCCGTGTATCACACTGGACTCTCACAGGTAGAGTATGACACAGATGGGCGTCCCCCTCAGCCTTTCCACCAGCCCTCTCCCTCCAGAATTCACCCTGGACACAGAGACAGATAAAAACACTTTATTTAAAAAATATATAGCTACCCCACAATGAATTCATTTATTATGTATCACAAACATACACTAATTTTAAAAAGAGAAAAAATAGAAAAAAAAAAAGAGAGAGACAAAAACCAACCTTACTCTTCCTAGCTACTCCCACCCTCAGTTACATGCACAAAAAGCTGTAAAAGTTGGGAAGGAACGTGTGCAGCCGTCTCAGCTCTAACAAGCTGATTATGCTTTCAGCGCTCCTTTCTCCCCTCGTGGGATGGAGACATCTACCCTCTTCCCAAGATGTAAGAGGTGACATACAGGGAAGGGGGGAGAGGCAGAAGGAAAGCTATGTGGTACCATTCTGCATTCCTATCTCCAGGGACCAGGGAGGTTATCTGGACTCTGACCAAATGACATTTTCTTTGCTCATAAAACTAAGTAATAGTTATTCTCTACATCCCAAATAAAGAGAAGTGTGAGTGTTATTGAGGGCTTTTCTTCAGTAAATAGCCTCGTCCATATTATCATCACTGTCACCTCCGAAGTCCTCTCCATTGTCAAAATATGACATGATGTAGTCTGTTTCCTGCAATGCAGAAAAAGAAAGAAAAAGGCTGTGCATGCTTCCCGCGCTGTCCTTCTTCCCTTCTAGGTCCATCATTCCAGGGCCGGGACATCCCTTCCATCTGTCATTCATTTGTTTTGGTACTAGGGATCAAACTTGGGCCCTTGCGCTTGCCAGGCAGGTGGCAGAACCACTGAGCCAACCCCCCAGCCCTGTCATTCACTTTTGAGAAGCCCCTGCCCTTAGGCAGCTTTATCTCCCTTGGCCCAGTAACCTCCTGAGAAGGTCTCTGGTGTCAAGAGGAGAGAACCCACAGCCTATGAGGGAAGCAGGGGACAAGGGTCCCTAACCTCTTCATGTTCTTCCTCATCATACTCCTCCTCCTCCTCTTCTTCCTTTTCTTCTTCTTCTTCTTTCTCCTCATCTTCCTCTGACGTCACTTCCGCTTCCTTCTTCTCCAGGGTCTTAAGTGAAGATAAATATGAAGAGAAACTCCAACTCGGCTCGCAGAAAGGGAAAACTGAGGCATACATGGGCCAAGGGACAGGAAAACAATCTGGGGCCCGGGAGCTCTTTGTGTAGACGGCAAGTCCTGCTCACCTCTAGTTTCTGTATTGTTTCCTCTTTATCTTCTGTGGTCTTAGGGGGCCTCTTGGGGAGTAGAATGGTTGTCCCTGGTGTGTGTGCGGGATCAAAAGGTAAACCATCAGCTCCTTAGTCTCCCGGCGAGCTTTCTACACCAGCCTCCGGAAAACAAACAAGCCACTTTGCTGCCCTCATGTGGCCATCGAGGCATCCAGCAACAACGCTAGGGCTGGGTAGGTACTTAGAGGAGAGGGGAGGGAGGCTCTAGAGCTGCTGGAAGATGCTTTTCTTCTCCCTCTTCCCCATACACTTACGCTCCTTCTGTAGCTTCCGCACTCGAATCTTTAGCTCCCGGGGTAAACGCCGCCAGTCTGGGAAGAATGACAGTGTCAGTAAGACCCGTCTGGGTTTCTGATGAGTGAGGACTGCTGAAAAGGTCTTAGGGGAGGGAAGGGACAGGGCTGGGTCCAAGTTTCTCATGCTGCCGGAGAGCGGGGGCTGAGCTGTGAGATTTTTCAGGTGGCATCTGAGAGTCTGGGGAGCACATCCAAGGCTCTGATTTGCAGATGCTTCATGGGGAGGGGAGCATGGGACCACTGGGCGGGCGTGGCGTCACAAGCCCTTGGACGCATCACCTACCCGGGTTCCAGTCAATGGCACTGTCAATCGGCCCAGACGTCTGATATTTGTCTGAGTAACGCTCCACATCTGAGGGGTCAGAGGTCGAGAGTCAAAAAGTTTTATCCACCCAGGTGCCTGGAACGGGGTTGTTTCTGAGGGTTGTTTCTTTTCAGTCCCAAGGAGTTATTTGTCCCAGAGCCCAGGGGATCAGCTTCCGTGAACTTATCACTCTTCTAACCTGCCCTTTTGCCTCCCCAAATTATGATGATTTTGCTGTATCAAGAGATAGGACGGTGGACCATGCCTGTAATCCTAGTACCCTAAGAGGCTGACACAGGAAGATCGCAAGTTCGAGCACAGCCTGGACAATTTGGCCACTTAGAAAGACCCTGTCTCCGAATAAAAAATGAAAAAGGGCTGGGAGAGGTTGCTCAGTGTGAAGGCCTTGGGTTCAACCCCCAGTACCCAGAAAAAAAGAGAAAGGGTGGGGCACAGGCAACTTGTAGGGAATAAGAGGCCAGGGTTTCAGTCTTCTCCTTATTCCTCAGTAGTGGGACTCATTTAGTGAGTTCTTCATCTGTCTGAGCCTCCGGTTTCCAGGACTTCAGCAGGAAAGCACCAGCTGTCACTTATACTAAATTGCCCCTGTCCTTCCACACCAGTTGGTAAATTCCCTCAGTCCCAAGTCTCCCTCATCTGGTCCCTCCTAGCCTCCCAGAGCTCCCTCTGACCCACAAGGCACAGGGTTATTTTATGTAGGTAGGGTACTCAGAGATCCAGCACCAGTGCTTTTCTGATTGGTTGGGATGTTAAGTTTTGTTAAAAACTCTAAGCCTGGTATGATAGCATATGCCTGTAATCCCAGCACTCTAGGAGGCTGAGGCAGGAGGACTCCAAGTTTGAACCTTACCCAGGCAATTTAGCAGAACCTATCTCAAAATATAAAAAAGTAAAAAATGCTGGGCCTGTGGCTCAGTATGAAGGCCCTGAGTTCACTCCCCACTACCCTCTCCCAAATTAATACTTCCCCCAATTATACATGTGCAATGAGACCTTAACACTTGACCTCCTATTGCCCCAAGACTATTGTGAGTCTCAAAATCAATCACAAATACTGTAATGCATTTCACATACAGGAGTAACTCCCCACTCAGTGCGCTTCTGTGTCTCTCTCAGCAGTGCTGAGTGCAGGCACTCCCGACCTGATGCAGCTGACCTTTCTTGGGGATAGCTGGTCGGATGAAATAGGGGAGCTGCCTCATAGCCCCTCGTAGCTCCTGCTTCAGTGCCAGGACATATTCCCCTTCTTCTCCTGAGGGCAGAGGCACTGGGCGGAACTCCAAGGGCTAAGGAGGCAGAAGCAGTGGTCAGTTCGGGGAGAGAATGCCAGAGACCAAACTCAAGAAGGCCTCCCCTTGATTTAACCCAACATTCCCACTGAGCAGAGAGCCAGAAGAGAGGAGGGTGGGAGGAGATGACCCAGCATTTGGAAAGCTAGGCAGTGTTAGATTTTCCTTGCCTTAAAATGGCTGCTACATAAAACAACAGGCTTCTCCTTCCCATAATGCCCTGCTTCCCATTTAGAATATGGCTTCTTCCACCAAAAGGACAACCTTCTTCCCAAAAATGCCCCTCTTCCTGCCAAAAGAGCAACCTGATGCTTGCTATCTCCCTAGTAACTAGTGATGTCACAGACTCTTCCAATCCCTTACCGCTATATCACTTGACCCCACCTCAGCTCCTATAAGAAGCACTCCCTGTGCCAGCCATATTGCTTGCTCTCTTTTGTTTGGAGACAGCCTGGCAGATCCTCCCCATAATAAAGGCTTGTTATGGTTCTGGTCTGGTCCTGGTTTTTCGCTCTTTTTACCTAACATATCTGGTGCTGAGACCCGGGAGGAAGGTGGTCCATTAAGTGACAATCCCCACAGGCCAAGGTCGACTGGCCTTTTGGCTATCTCCTCCAGACCACATCTGCCAAGCCAGGACCTCCTAGGGGCTTTCTACCTGTGCCATTGCTAAGACTCACATCCACACAGGTCACTGATTTAAGGGTGAGTAGGTAGTTAGCGTCCCTCTACTTGGGTCCTCTGTCTTGTTTTTGTTCTCTCCCTCTGGGGACTACTTGAAAATCCAAGGGTTGGTCAGAGAGACCCTCTCAGGCCCCTGGGCCCAGGACCATGCCCCTGGGGAATGCCCCCTCTGCCCAACTCCTCTTTCTCCCCTTCTGGGGACTGGCTCAGGGAATATCAAAAGAGACAAAGACATTCTTCTCTTTTGCCCTCCTCCTAGGGAGCTAACTCCTCCTCATCCATCCTAACTTGGGCGCCCAACAGTCCAAAACCCTCCCTCAACGCCTCTTGGCTGCCTCCTGGCACAACTTCATTCCCTTGGATTGTTGGGACCCGACTTTAAGCGAAAATGACTCATTTTTTTATTGCAACCAAGTTTGACCTCAATACAAATTAGATAATAAATCTCAATGGCCCAAAAATGGTACTTTCAATTTTAAATTCAATTGCACGATTTATGAATTTTTGTCAGTGCAATGGCACATGGTCACAAATCCCCTACTTACAAGCCTTCTTTCTCGCCCCTCCCTCTGTCAAACCTGTTGGCCCTTTCAGGTACTTCTACCCCTAACTCTGTTGTCCACCCCTCCAGTTCCACCCTCCCCATTCTCCTTGCCCGAGTGACTCCCTCCCCACCCCAATCTCAGCCCAGACTCCAGTGACTACTTTTGATTTGGTGGATCACTTTATAAAAGGTCGTTTTGCCTGTGAGGCTCCTCTTGGTAAAACGCCATTTTATTCTTGTCTTGTACATGTTACTGTTTGGACTTAATTGCTTAAAATTATTATAAAATGGGCATGTGAATTTCCTCTAGCTTTGGTATTCAAGTTTGCTTATTTGTACAAAAAAATTAATTTACCTTTTATTTTTTAAAATTTATTTTTTTGGTTTTTGTTTTTTTGAGACAGGGTCTCACTATGTATTTGAGACTGACCTGGAACTCACTATGTAGCCCAGGCTGGTCTCGAACTCACAGTGATCCTCCTGCCTCAGCCTCCCAATAATTTACCTTTTAATGGGTTGTTGTCTTCCTTCAGTATCTGCAAGCCAGGTGGGAGTTAATTTGTTTCTAAAACAGTACAAATTTTTTTTGTGGTTTCACTTACAAATGGGTCTCTGCATCTCAAGGTTACACATTTTTCTACATTTCATTTAAGGCAGAGATAAAACTCCAGGCTACAGAACATAATAGACTATTCTTATATCTTAGATGTCACTGGACACAATAAATAAACTCTGTTCTTGACCCCACACCTACCTTAAGGCAAGAATTTTGTTTTCATTCCCTCCTCTGGCTAATTGACAGATGTACCCTTCTTCTCCAACTTAAAATAATGTTTAATAAGTATGCTTAAAACATTTCTTGTACATTACAAATTCTTACATTGTAATTATAGGGGTAACTTGCTCTTTCTGTATTTTGTTGATTAAAAAAAAACTCAGGGTTACAAATACTCTATTGTCAACCATCAATTTTTAAAGTATAACACTGAGGAGATTTTTAAAAAAAGGTAACACTTTAAAAATTTTAACTAATGAAGCCAAGTTTGTTATGAAAGGTTTATAGTAAATGAGATAGGAAAAAATATATTTTAAAAGGCTATAAATAAAGGGGATATACCTTTCATTAAAAAAATTTTTTCATGTTTGTCTTGTTAAAGACTAGAGATATACAAGACCAAAAGGCCTAAGTATGTCAAGAAGATACGCTGAAGTGATTTATCAAAGAAATATATATGCTTGCTTGTTGGTTTCAAGTTTGTTATGAAAGGTGGACATTTAGAGTCATAAAGAGCTTTCATGTCTTCTGATTCTAATTCTACAAAAGATCTCTGTTAATTGACCTGAAAAAATTTTGACTAGTCTTAATTAAAAGATGTTATCATTCAACTGGCCAAATATATTTGAGTGCACTCTAGTTTCATAAATTGTTTTATGTTTGTCTGCATCTGTCCAATTGTTTAAAAGCGTTTGTCCAATTATATTTTTTGATCAAAATGACATCAAAGATACAAATAAATTGTTAATTTCTACAACCTGGTTTTATAGGTTATTTAAAAAATTGTCAAGATAATTAAATATAAACTTTTAGGTTTGGATAGACTCCTTTTGGTGAATAAACAAACAGCTGCTCAGAAAAATTTATTCTGGTCTTTGTTCAGTAATGGGAGCCCCAGTAATTTTCATAGCCTTATGGGATGATATACCCCCAATAAACATTGTTAAACATGTTGTTATAAAATATTTACATTGGTTATCATCAAAGGGTTTAGTTTTAAATATGCTGTGATGTCTTTATAATGGTCATCTTCAAAATATATTTTCTGTGGAAAAACGAGGAGCTATTAAAAAAAGATCCTCTACACTACAGGACATAAGGTTTCATATAATTATAATAATTTTTATTACTTTTCTGGTGTACAAAATATATTCATGTTTTCTGACTATACAGGTCTTCTAACATATTGTTTATGACAATAACCTTTTGATCCAGGTATTCACCCTTCTCTTCTACTCCACCTATTCAGGATTACAGGTACATTTGTAGGCCCATACACTTTCCTTAGATGGCATTTTATCAAAAGATATAACTTAAATAAGAGTTTCCTGTTTTTTTCTGTGTTTTTAGAGGGGCATAAATACATTTAACAATAGCTCTTTTACACTGAGATACATATCTAAGTTTGTTGCAAAGATAATATCATGATTGTCATGCTAAAATATTATAATTATTATGTGTGGCTCCTGATTCCAAGTTTTTTCTGTTAATATTCTACAGGAAATTAACTACTAGAACAACCACGATTGATAAAAATAACAGTCCTCTAACTATGTTTTAGATCACAGGGTGCTGGCAATCCGATAAATGATAGTTAAACTCACTGCTCCTAAGGTACTAATGTCACTGATCTTCTCTTCTGGGTGTTCAACCACCAAAGTGCAGAGACCAACACTAAAAGGTAACTGGGCTAAGAAGACTGCCAGTATTTTGGCCCTGGCCCTCCAAGGTCATCAAAGATCCAAGGTATGAAGGAACCTTTTCTACACACCTTACATCTTTGGTAAGTCACCCAACATCCTGAGCAGGAAGACTGCTGGACACCAGAGGACAAATGTACCGTGTGCCAGAAGCAGGTCACCAAGAGAAAAAAATCTCCCATGCTTTCACTGAAAGCTACTTGGTCAAGCAAGGTGGTGACCCATCCTGACAGCTGACACCGACAGAGGAGCAGAGAGGCTCTATGCATGGTTACAAAGTAATGGACTGAGGAGACTTACTTGACCTTGATAGATAACAAGAGGTTCATATTGATTAACACGGGTCTCACTTTAACTTGGTCTTAAACACCCAACAGAAAAAAAAAAAAAAAAAACCCAAAAGAGGTATAAAACAGTGCCATAGTCATAAAGCCAGATATAAAAAAGGGCTCCAGTCATTGACCCCTTCTGGCAGTTTCCAGCTCTACTGTATGGGAAATATTATATCTCTAGACTATTCTACATGTAAAGAAAGGCAGGGTACGTGGGCCTGCTGGACACTAAAAACACAATGGGATCATTAAAACAATGGCAGGAGCAGACAGAAGAACGGCTCATAGCCAAAACATGCAAAACACTTCTCCCCATATAAAAATATTGATCTGTCCACCTGTCCACACATGCACACATACAGCTGCTGAGACACATAAAAGGCTCCTACACCTCGTGAACACCACCATACTTAGCTTGCCAGGCAACCAAACTGAGTGCTGAATGTCCCCATACCAATTCCCCTTAACTGGACCATCCCTGCCCCCAAAAATATCACAATATTAGACCCCTTAGCAACCCAATTAAAATCCTCCACACATGGTGATTGGACCCGTATAAATTCATCTATCATAAATCAGTACAACTCTACCCCTTACGCTAAAGTTATTCATATTCCTGAGTCGGGCATAACCTGTCTCCTTAGGGATTTATTTTATATCTGTGACTCCCAAGCCTTTCGCTGTCTCAACTCAACTCCATCTTCCCTCGGTTATGTGGGCTTCCATAGCCCTCCCCTCACAATTTACACAGAAACCCAGTTATTACAGCAAATCTTGCCCTCACAACAGCCACCTATCCACTGTCTCAGGAAGTGCACTCTCCCTGTACTTCTCCTTCTGTTAAGGGCCAGTATTTTGGTGGGAATTGGCACTGGGGGAGCAGGAATCTCAACATCAACACATTTCTATGACTCCCTATCCCTACCCTAAGAGCTAAATAAGATACGGAAGAGGTAGCCGACTCTCTGGTCACCCTACAGTCCCAAATCAATCCACTGGCAGGTGTGATTCTCCAGAATAGATAATAATTTGCCTGTTGGAGACAAGGCAAAGAAACTCAGGGAATGCATAGAAAAACATAGACAAGACCTAGACTGGCTACACTCACTGCCAGGATACTCTGACCAATGGCTTCCATGACTTCTTCCTTTCCTGGGTCCCCTCACCATTCTCTACATAATCCTACTGTTCAGACCCTTTCTGTTCTGTTGTCTTTAAAATTTCTTACAGGAACGCATGAGAGCACTTACCAACCAGACAGTTAAGGAATTCATCATGGTGGGGTATCGGCCACTGCAGCAGAAGGAAGAAGACCCCACCTACTGCTGCCCCCATCAGACCCAGGTTTAACCTCAACCTTTGCCCCATTGTCAGCTTGAAGCAGCTCCAGAAGAAGAGACCTTCGCCCAACAACCATAAAACAAAAGCCTGGAATGTTAGATTTTCCTTGCCTTGAGATAGCTGCTACATGTACAACAGGCTTCTCCTTCCCATAATGCCCTGCTTCCCATTTAGAATATGGCTTCTTCCACCAAAAGAACCTTCTTCTTCCCAAAATGCCCCTCTTCCTGCCAAAAGAGCAACCTGATGCTTGCTATCTCCCTAGCAACTAGTGATGTCACAGACTCCTCCAATCCCTTACCGCCACATTACTTGACCCCACCCCAGCTCCTATAAAAAGCGCTCCCTGTCTCAGCCATATTGCTCTTTTTTTGTTGTTTGGAGACAGCCTGGCAGATCCTCCCCATAATAAAGGCTTGTTATGGTCTTGGTCTGGTCCTGGTTTTTGGCTCTTTTTAACTAATCAGGAGCTGGGAGGGTGAGAAGGAAGGGTAAATGTTTTCTTAGCCTGGAAACTTCCCCTGTGGGTTGGGAAGGAGACTGGAGGGGCGAGATGAGGATGGTAGTAGGATGGGACGGCCAGGAGGAATCCAGGAGCACACACAGTCAGTCGGAGCACACTGGAGTCTCGGAAGGAAGGGGATTACTCACAGGGAAGAGTGGAGACGGCTGCAGAGTGGGTGGAGGCAAAGCATCCCCCTTTCCAATGCCCACTGCTTCCATGTTGAAGGTCAGCTGGCCGCGGCCACGACCCCGGCCCCCACCCCGGCTGGCCATGGTGGAGGGGCCTGGATATTCAGAGCTGCAGTGAGAAAAACCTGATAAGGACATAAACAAAGAAAAAGGAATACATTAGAAGAATCCGATACAACACTGTGTGCTTTTCTACATGTAACTACGAATTCTCTCCCTTTCTCTCCCTGACCTTCCAAAGTCAACCAGGGTCCCAGTCAGTCTAGTACAGTTCAGCAAAACATTTACTATGAAAAAGGTAGTGTGTCAGACACTGTGGGGACAGTGAGTCAACAACCTCACTGTCAACCAAGGGGCAAGAGACATTATAATCAAATTGATCTTTTTGAGCACTATTTGGAAGCACAGACTCTTAGCAGGACTCTCAGAGGTCACTAATCCAAACCCTTTGCAGGGCAAGCAACATGCTGTAAAAAGTTATTCTGCCTCCGATAGAGTTTTCCTAAGCACTCTTCAGAAAAGGCCATGCGTCTCAGGGCCAGGAGTGCAATGGATAATGCCTCTCTGGAGCCAAGATTCCAAGTTGACTCCTGGCTGGCTCTTTGGGACTGGTACTCCTTTTTGGTGGGTGTGCTACAGAGGCTGAAGCAGGAGGATCACCACAAGTTCAGCACCAACCTGATCTACACAGTGAGACCCTGTCTCAAACAAAACAAAACAAGGTCATGAGCTTGGAAATCAGACAAACCTAATTATTTCCACATAAAAAGTTAGTGAACTCTAAGGGTTCGGGGTGGGGGGGAGACAGAATTTCATTTAATCCAGGCAATAAATTGATAGTTGGAAACTAAGTGACTCCTCTCAGGTCAAGAATCTACAGGCATCTCTGCTATTTCTGACCGTGATGGAGCCTAAAGTCTTGAAGGTCTCCCCTACTCTGGTCCCAATCTGAACCTCCCTAAGAGTGACCTTTTTTAGGGTTCACCTCTGCACTCTGCTTTCCCCTAAGCCACATCTATGTACACTACACTTACCCCAGTTCCATATACCTATGTACCGCGGTGAGGCAAGTTTCAACAAAACAAACAGAAAACACCAATAGATACGTCAAATGTGAGGAAGGTGCCCACAGAGGATAAGAACATGGATTTGAATTACAGTTCTGCCATTTCCTAGATACACAAACTGTGGCAAGGGGCTAAGGGCAGGAGTAATCTAACTTTTATAGTTGCTGTATGTGTAGTAAGTCTGGAAGCTAACACTTTTTTAAATTTTATTTTATTTATTTATTTATTTTGTACTGGATCAAACTCAGGCCCTTGCACTTGCGAGGCAGGCACCGGAACCACTGAGCTAAATCCCCAGCCCTAACACTTTTTTATATTAGAACTTGTGGAAGTCTAAATGGAAAGGGAAAAAAAAAAAAAAAAAAAAAAAAAAAGCACTTCAGTAGAAAAAGTGGGCAAGAGAAATTAATAGGAAATTGACAAAAGAATGGCAAATAAAACCACTCTACACTCTACACCTAGCCAAAGGTAGTGGTGCACGCCTGCAATCCAGCACTCCAGAGGCTCAGGCAGGAGGATTACTGGGAGTTCGAGGCCAGCCTGGGCTACATAGTGAGTTCAAGGCCAGCCTGCACTACAAAGTGATGAGTTCGAGGCCAGCCTGGGCTACATAGTGAGTTCAAGGCCAGCCTGCACTACAAAGTGAGACCCTGCCTCAAAAAACCAAAACCAAAACCAAACAAAAAAACCCCCCAAACCCACTCTATACCTATAGACTCAACAAAGATTTAAATAATAATCAAGATGTGCACTGCCTGACTCACAAGCCCAAGGACCCCAGTGTGATCCCCCATATAAAAAAAAAAAAAAAAAAAGATGTTGTGATGTTTTTTCAGATGGACTTTCATACCTCCCCGGAAAGACTATGAATACAATCACATTTTGATCACTCAAGACTCAATAGCCTTTTACACGATTATATCCTTAATCTGGTAATTCTACTTTTAAAAATCTATGCTAAAGAAATCACTGCATATACAGAGATATAAGTACTAGGATGTTTATCAAATAGCTACTGATGGTAGAAAAAATTCTGAAATAACCTAAATGGTTCAATAATCAAAGGATGAGCTGGGCATGTGGCACACGCCTCTAATCTCAGCACTCAAGAGGTTGAGGATCACCACCAGTTTGAGGCCAGCCCAAGCTACATAGAGAGTTCAAGACCACCCTGAACTACATAGTGAGATGCTGAACCTCAAAACCCAAAATAATAATAATAATGATAACAGTAAATAGATGGTTTGAAAAATCAGATAACTAGCCAGGCATGGTGGTCTAGACTATAATCCTATCACTGGAGAGGTGAGTTCGAGGCCAGACTGAACTACATAGGGAGACACCATCTTAACCCCCCCGCAAAAAAATTCAAAAAACAAAACCAGGTGTGATGGCGCACGCCTGTAATCCCAGACTCGTAGGAGGACTGCTGTGAGTTCAATCAGCCTGGGCTACATGGTGAGCTCCACATCAGTCTCAACTACATAGTGAGACCCTGTCTCAAAAAAAACCCACAAAACAAACAAACAAACAAATTAATTTATCATTTTAGACTATTCTGTAGCCACAAAAATCATGATTTCAAATATTTAAAGGCAGAAAAAAGCTCACTGTATAGAAATTCTCAACAGTTGAGAACATGATATAAAATTATATAGTCCTATTTATGAATGAGATACACAAGTACACACAGAATAAAGACAGGAAAATAATGCATATAAAAAAAAATTTTTGGTAGCAGGGATCAGACTCAGAACCTTGCACTTGTGAGGCTGGCGCGACACCACTGAACTAAATCCCCAGCCCTCAAAATATTCATATCATGTGGAGGTACAAGATCCCAACAATGAATGTAACTGTACTGTATCCCTAAAATGTACCAATAAACTCAATTAAAGCTGAAAAAAATAGTCATAATAGTTATATCAGGGTCCTGACATAATAGGCATTTTCCTTTATATATTTATGTTTCTAAATGTTCTGGAGTAAGTGAATATTACTGCTATAATCATCAAATAGAAGGGCTGCATTGCTTTTAAGAATTCTATAAACTGAGGGTGGTGGCACATGCCTATAAGGCCCACACTCTGGGAGGCTGAGGCAGGAACATCCCAAGTTCAACCCCAGCCTGGACAACTAAGTAACTTAGCAAGACCTTATCTCAAAACTTAAAAAATTAAAAAGGTCTGGGGGAATATAGCTCAGTGCAAAGGCCCTGGGCTCAATACCCAGTACAAGAAAAAAAAAAAAAAAGAAGGGGCTACAAATTTATCTCCCTCTTGTATAATGGAAGTATAGAATGCATTTCTTTAAGCTACATGTTTCTTATTTAAAATATCTGTTGGATACTAATTAAAGAACAAATATTCCAAAATGGAATGAACTGCAAAGAGAGATAGTGAGTTCTTCGATAAAGATGACGGCATGGGGAAGGGGTGTAGCGCAGTAGTAGAGTCCATGCTTAGCATGCATGAGGCCCTGGGTTCAAACTCATCGCCAAAAAAGAAAAAGAAAGAAATGTAGGCAGAAGTTGAATAACAATGTATCAAATAAGTTGATCCCAGGAAGGATGTATGTTAGAGCAAAGGCTCCTCATTGTCTCTGGCATATATGGCATATGAGAGGTACTTGATAATATTTGTTGAATGAATGAATAAATTCATGACTTCTATGAGCTTCCAAACCAGAGACTTGGTGATTCATAAAGCCTTCCCTCTGGCTCTCTGCTTTCTTCCTTCTCTGGACTATAGGAACAATCAGGGAATACTAATATTTTAAACCACTAATTTAAAGGCTCTTAATTATATGTACTGTATTATCTTTTATTATTGTCCAATTACATTAGGAGTTTAAATTCCGCCTCCACAACAAGAGTGCTAGTTTCCAGATATCAAGTCCATTCAATCAACACTTACTGGCACTACGTATCAGGCCCTAGAACTGGCCCTACAAACCTGATATTCTAAGAATTATAGAAACATTAAAAGAGATGATAGTTCACTTTAAATTCTCTAATACAGATATACATATAATGCTATCATCAAATCCAGCCTGGGGCCCATAATCCCAGCACTCCGGAGGCTGAGGCAGGAGAATCCTGGCAGCAAGACCAGTCTGGACTACATAGTGAAACCTTATCTCAAAAACGAAACAATGCATCATCAGAGAGGGTAGGAATTTTGCAAGCTACAGGTAGGAGATATTCGGCTAAGTCTTGATAGATCACAGGAGTTTGTCAGGCTCTTAGGGCGATAATGTTACTAGATCGAGGAGAAGCTGATGCCATAGCAAACAGTGAAGGTCCAAGAGTGAACCTTTCTGATTTTCTGCTTCAATCTCTTGCTTGATGGGTGGCAGAAAATCTGATCAAAACAGCAGTGGGAGCACAGAGGAGAAAAGGTAGGGAGCCAGCAGGGGGCTGATCCAACAGGATCAGCTACCGGACGGCGCTGTCTAGCCTGCAGTCTGTCTCAGGTGAACTAGTTCGGAAAGTGTGAGACCCGGGGAGGTCCCAGTCATCGGGTCGGAGCCTTACCTGCTGCCCCTCCCCCACACGGAGCCCACGCCGAGGCCAACTTGGAATTTGCTCCTCTTCCTCAAGCGGGCGGCGTTCTTGGCCCGCCTCCCGGCGCTCCCTATTGGTGGGTTCTCCCAGCCAATCTAGGAGAAGCGGAGGAGGGAGGTCCGCCCACTTTGAAAGCCTAGGAGCAGAGGCTGGGAGAGAGCCCGCCGGAACTGAGGCTAGAAACCGCGGCGGCTCGGAGAGAGATGGGTTTACAGATCACCAGGGGTCCGTTAGTCCTACCTCACCGCTTTTGGAGGAGGTCCGGGTTAGCAAGAGTTCTCGGAAAGAACTTGACACTCAGATCTTAGAGGGATCTGTAGAGGGAACCCCCGCCCCCACCCCGAGGGCTCAAAGAGAGGAAAGAGCCTGACTCTGGCTTGACAGTTTGGCCTCTCCTCCATGACAACATCCTTCCCTTCAGTTCTACACCGTGTTCTCCAGTACCACCAATGGATACTTCTAAGGATGTTTTTCTGTGGGTTGCTGCCGTGTCAGTGAAAAGGTGGAGAGAGGATTGGGGACGGATTGGTTATCAGAGAAAGAGAGTTGGAGGCGAGACAAGAGCCCAGTATTTTCTGCATTTTCCACTGCTTTTGGGCCCCTCCAAGCCCTTGGGTAGGGGGCTCAGGGCGGAAGGAGTCCTACTTTCACAGAAGACACAGGGAAGGAGCGCAGAGGATAGATAAAATCGAGGAGTTAGCCGACAAGAGTATCCCCGCTGTCAGAGAAAATGACCTCTAGACTGGGAGGCTGTGGGTAGGTATTGTAGCAGGTGGACTAGGACAAAGACAATAGCTGTGAAGCTTTGAAATTTTTGCTTAACCTTACTATGTCAAGTGTTACAAGAAGATAGTAGCTCGTACCTTATGGAGGTGTTGTGAAGACTGGAAGTAGTGTATGTAAAGCACTTGGAACATAGTCGGCATCGGTGACTACTAAAAATGGCTCGTTTCCCTGCCACTAGTTCTTTCTCCCCTTTCCCCGGGGACTTTAGTTTGCCTGTGGCCTCCAGTCTCTGAATTATCTAGAACCATAGGTGATCCTTCCAATTCTTAAGGATTTTTCCTCATCCCCCACTTCCCTTCGTGCCTTCCAGCTGGACACACTCATTCCTAAAATATGCAGATGGAAGCTATGGTAACCATGGAGACAGGTTAGGTGGCAAGGAGAGGCAGCGACAGTGAGAGGACAACGACAAATAGGAAGAGAGAAGACATAGGAATGATACGTACAGGGTCCTCCGAGCAAGATAAAGAATCTAAAGATAACAGCAGAGGCAATGGGAGAAGGCTGTGTCGCAGGTTTCCTGCCCCCATCTGGGAGAGAGACACCCGGGAGTGCCCCTTGGCCTATCTAAAAATGCCCGAGGGTACCTACCTTCCTCACACTTATCTAAGAGGTCTAAATGAGGCAGCTGAGCTCCACGTTTCTCTGTGATGTGTGTTCTGCTCTGGGAAAAGTGGGCTGGGGTTGTGTTGCTGTGTCTGACTCCAGCTGGACCGTGCTTTCCCTGACGCCCGAACTACATAGAAGAAGGCAGCCGGGTCCCCCGCCTCTCTCGCAGTGTGGACACCAATGAGAATCCCAATCGCCTCTCTGCACCCCTGGGCACAGTGTGCCATATGCCGTGCGTGTCAGGTCTGGCGCACAGGAGCGCATAAACACACCAAGTGGGAGAATGGAGGTCTGCGAGAGCTCAGTGAAGAATCTGAATGGTCCCTGTGTGGGTCGCCGAGGAGCCCCCCGAGGAACGCTTAGGTTTGTCGGGACTGAAGGGAGGTCAGCTGAGAAAGGGAAGCCAGGATTGGAGCCCCTAGGTATTTCAGGGTTTCTGTGTTCTTTGGAGGGGAGCGGTTCGGTGCCCGACGCCCCCACCCGCAGAGGCTGGGCTATAAATAGCACAGCAGAGCTCCGCCCCCCCCCAGCTCCTCTCCTCCCGAGCCGGCGCTGTGCCCGGGGCGCACCGGGAGGAGGGACCAGGATCCGGCGCCGGGGCGCAGATACTGACACCAAGGAATCCGGGTGCCCCCCCAGGCCATGTGGACCCCCAGGAATGCGGCTCCTCCACCCTGGCTGTCCCATGGCCCCGGCCTCAATCCTGGCTAGGCAGAGATTCTGCGGATATCCAGGTATCTATTTGGGTGCACAGTCTGGGAGGGGAATGAGCAGGAAGCGAAGCGATGGGGCACACGGAGGCTAAAGAAACCCCCAATTCTTCCTTCGCCCCTTTTGGGTACCAAACGCAAGTTGCTTCCTTCCCCCTACTCAATTTTTTGGGTTGTAGCAACCTAAAAGAGGTTAGGAAAGGACATATGTGTGTAACTGTAGAGTGCATGTGTGTGGGTGGTTGGTGTTCAGCATCCTAGAAAGGGGGATTCCAAGTGTGGTTAAGAAAAGGGGGATGTTGGAAAGGTCTGATAAGCCGTGGGGTGAGGGTGGGGTGCGAGTCCTGCGCGTGCACGTACGCATTTGCACGCGCGCTCATCCTTCCCTGCGGGTGCACCCTTCCCACCTTCTTAGGCATGCGCTGGGGGGAAGGGGCGGCTCAAAGGCAGGAGTTAGAGGAAAGACTGTGCGCGGGGGAGATGTCCCTCGCCCCACGCCAGTGCCTCCTGCCTCAGTTTCCCTGCCGAATCCGTCAATCAGATCTCTCTCTTTCTCGCAGGGATAGGCTTCGTCTCTGAGACCACAGGCCTCTGCCAGTCACTCCTCCCAGACCCTTAGCCACCCTCGGCAGGTCTCAGTCTCGGCTCCTTCGGTGCTCTCCACCCAGCCGCAGCTATGCTGCATACCGAGGGCCACGCTCTTCTCCGGGCTGTGGGTCAGGGTAAGCTGCGCTTGGCCCGTTTGCTTCTGGAGGGAGGAGCCTACGTGAACGAGGGTGATGCCCAGGGGGAGACTGCGCTAATGGCGGCCTGTCGAGCCCGCTACGACGACCCCCAGAACAAGGCGCGCATGGTACGCTACCTCCTGGAGCAAGGCGCGGACCCCAACATCGCAGACCGCCTGGGGCGCACGGCGCTCATGCACGCTTGCGCCGGGGGTGGGGGCGCCGCAGTGGCCTCGCTG
>NW_022900945.1:51106093-51109720 GCF_012274545.1 Fukomys damarensis | reverse complement strand
GCCCTGGACCGCGGGGACCGCGAGACCCTGGCCACGTTGCTGGATGCCTGCAAGGCCAAGGGCACGGAGGTCATCATCATAACCACCGACACCTCACCCTCGGGCACCAAGAAGACCCGCCAGTATCTCAATTCCCCACCATCCCCGGGGGTGGAGGACCCGGCTCCTGCTCCTCTGAGCCCGGGGGTCTGCACGTCGCCTTCAGAGATCCAACTGCAGAATGCGGGAGGAGGAGGACGGGGATTGTTGTCCCCTCGCGCCCAGGAAGAAGAGGAGAAGCGGGACGTATTTGAATTCCCTCTTCCTAAGCCCCCTGATGATCCCGCCCCTCCTGAGCCGCTCCCCAAACCACCTCGACATCCCCCCAAACCACTCAAAAGGCTCAACTCCGAGCCTTGGGGCCTCGTGGCTCCTCCTCAACCGGTCCCTCCTGCGGAAGGGAGGCCGGCGATCGAGCGCTTCACCGCCGAATTCAATGGCCTGACCCTGACGGGTCGACCGCGTCTTTCCAGACGTCACAGCACCGAGGGCCCGGAGGATCCGCCCCCCTGGGCGGAGAAAGTGACGGGCGGGGGTCCCCTCTCGCGCCGGAACACGGCGCCGGAGGCTCAGGAGTCCGGTCCCCCTTCTGGGCTAAGGCAAAAACTGAGCCGCATGGAGCCGGTGGAGCTGGACACCCCCGGACATCTTTGTCCAGACTCGCCCGAGTCCAGTCGCCTGTCCCTGGAGCGTCGTCGCTACAGCGCCTCCCCTCTGACCCTGCCTCCAGCCGGCTCGGCTCCCTCCCCGCGCCAGTCCCAGGAAAGCTTGCCGGGGGCTGTCTCTCCACTGAGTGGACGGAGGCGGAGTCCCGGGCTCCTGGAGCGGAGGGGCTCTGGGACGTTGCTCCTGGACCACATCTCGCAAACGCGGCCGGGTTTCCTGCCCCCGCTCAACATCAGCCCCCACCCTCCCATCCCTGACATTCGCCCCCAACCCGGAGCTCGGGCGCCTTCACTGCCGGCCCCTCCCCACGCCGGGGTGCCGGGCTCTCCCAGGACCAAGCGCAAGTTGGTGAGACGCCACTCCATGCAGACTGAGCAGATCCGACTGCTAGGGGGCTTCCAGAATCTAGGCGGGCCAGGAGAACCCGGGCGCTGAGGGAAATGGAAGAAGCCAATGGGGGGCGGAGACCAGGACTTTGACTGGACAGGTGGGAGAACCAACTTATACTCATATGCCGGACACAGGGGTCTCTTGCATGTGCTCATGGCACGGCGCAGGCACACATGGGTAGACGTGTCCACAAGCACAGTAGGCTTGCTCAAGAGGAAGAGTAAGTACAGTACTGTCTGTGGGGTATGCAGACACATGCATTCATGCCCTGCTCATTCAACATGCATTGGGATTGCTAGTGAACCCACAGGCACAGCACAGCAGTGAACTCACAGAACTTGTGCTCTAGTCCCGAACTCACATTTATTAGGGGTACGGTCCTGTACCTGCACCCTCCTGCAGAAGCAACCCCTTGCTTTCCATGTGTGTGCCCTACAACACAGCCTATCATGATTTTGCACATGCCACTTCCTCATCATGAACATCCCACCAGTTCTGCAGGTCTTGTTTCTCTCCCCAGGCCTGGATCCTTTTCCCCACTCTGTGTCAGGCCCCAACCTATTTTCAGGACTACTTCACTCTTTGGGAGTTTCTGCAGCACTCCCAGCCTCAGTTCTGCTGCTGCCCTTCCGGCTTCTTATTTTCACTCTGTTCCTCCAAACACTACAACTGGTTGTCTCCTTTTCCTGGAGGGTGGGTCATGGGCTCTGAGCTGCTCTTCTATCTGAGCTTATGAACACCCCCACAGGTACAGGTGAGGAGTAGACCTAAACCACTCCTCTCTCCACTTGAAATATCAAATAAATGTGTTCAGAAGTCTCTGTTTTGTCACTTCTGCCTGGAGGTGTGGGGTGTGGGGAACAAAGAATGGACAATGAGCCTTATTCTAATAGCTATAATGATCTTGGGGGAATAGACTTTACAGCTACTGTACCTTATTTGCAGGACACCAACTGATCAACTATGGTTAGAGAATAAGGAGCCAAATGCCCTGTGTCTTGAAGGTTTTAAGGCATGTGACAGGGTTTAATTTCTGCCAATCTCCCCTGTACCCACCCTTACATTTTTGGGTTGTTTGTTTGTTTGGACAGGGTCTCACGATGCAGTTCATGCTGGCCCTGAGCTCTGTATCCCAGGCTGGCTTTGAATTCACAGCAATCCTCCTGCTCAGCCTCTCGGAACACAGGCATGCACCAATATGCCTGCCCACCCTTACATTTTTAAAAATTCCTGCAGAGTCCCACTCTCCAACATAACAGTAGATTAACTGCCCCTCTGTCAGGCTTCCTGTTTCTTGTCTACTCAGTGTTTAGGGTCCAGTTTTCATCTCACCTGGTGCATTTTATCCATTTCTTTCCACATCTCATCTCACCTTTACCACCCCGTCTTTGATTTTTGAGCTGCTGTGGGAGAGATTGGAGGAGTTAGTGTAACTTCGCCTAAGTATGCCTGGCCATGGTGGCACATGCTTGTGGTCCCAGTACTCAGGAGGCTGAGGCAGGATGATTGCTGTGAGTTCAAGGCCAGCCTGGGCTACATAGTGGGTTCAAGGCCTGCCTGAACTAGTGAAACCCTGTCTCAACAAGCAAACAAGCAAAATAAAAAGAAACCTTTTGCCTAAGTAAAAATAGTCCAGTAGTCAACTGACAAAGGAAGTGTAACATGTGTGCGTGTGTGGCCATGTGTGTGTTACTCAGAGGAACCCAGTTTGGCAGGTTCTATGAACAAAGGTACCTTTTAAAATCTGCTCCTTGAATTTTTCAGTTTGCTGGCTTTCTGTGTATATTCTAGCCCCTTCTCACTTTAGTGAAATAAAAGAAGTCATTAATTCTCTCCTCTCTTTCCCCATTCTTTAGAATACATGAAACCAGAAACTTACTCAATAATGTGGCACAGTGAAAAGATGAACATATAGGGGATCGGAGCACCTGCATCTGAACACACACAGACACAGACACACACGATCACCTCCTAGCTATTTAATTTTGGGCAATTTAGCCTCTCTGAGAGTCAGTTTCCTTATTCATAAAATAATAAAATCTGGTTCGTGATTGTGATTATTAAATAAGACAATGCGCCAAAGAATATTGCATAGTCTATGCTCATCACATGTCAGGATCTTTCCTTACTTTAGCTCTACCACCCATTGCCATGTGACCCTACACAAGTCCCATAACTTCTCTGAGGCAGTTTCCTCATCTACGTATATAAAATAAAGTGGTTGGACAAATGATCGTTCTGTCTGCAATTCTCTCCAGCCTTGCATCCAGCCCGTTTTTTTTTTTCTTCAAGCCCCGCCCCAGGGTCTGGTCGGCTTTCTAGTGCTAGTCACGGATCTCTCTAAGACGCACTGAAGCTGTGCTGCTGTCTCTTACCGAGGCCATCGCCTTTTCTCTTTGTGATTGGTTCTCGGAACAGCCACCTTCTTCGATAACTAGCCTATGGGGGAGCGGGAGCCAGCCCCGTCCCGCCCTCTCACTGGGGATTGGCACCGGGCCCGCTCGTCCCCGCCCCCACTTGACTGACGGCCGG
>NW_022900945.1:51101151-51105761 GCF_012274545.1 Fukomys damarensis | reverse complement strand
GGTGCTGCGCGAGGCGGTGGAGGCCGTGGTCAGGAGCTTCGCCAAGCACACGCAGGGCTATGGCCGAGGTGAGTCTGAGGGTCTGGCCTCCTGCGGACACCGTCTGAAAAGGAGCCTGGCTCCCACAAGTCCTCCATCGCTTTTCCTGGCGTGCAGCCCTCACATGCATTTCCTTTTGGGGAGTTTTCTTTCTGGACTGCACACACGCACAGACGCACACACTCATACGCACTCATACACGTTTAAGCGTCCCCGTCCCCTCCCCTTTACTGAGTTATTCATACATTCTCCAGGGATTCTTTTTTTTTTTTTTTTCCAGATACAATCTCTTTTCTTCCAACCTATGTCAGAAATGGAATTCACGTAGCTGAATGTTGTAGCATCTCTTTACCTTTGAGAACTGGTCCCTATTGTGTGCGATCCTGCCATTTCTCAGATTCAAGACATTTCTCATCATGCCCTCTCAATCTTTCCTTTCTGATCTCAGCAATTCCTAGACTCCTCTTTTAAGTTTCTCCATCTCCTTAATCTTGACTTTTAAATTCTTTACTTATCTTCTTTAATATTTTCAGTGCAGCTTCAGATCTGCTAGGGAATTAGTGCCTACCCAGGTCACTCATAGCTGTGACCAAAACTGGGCCCATACCGTTGAGTCCACACTGACTTCCTGTGACTCAGTACCTTACTTTGGTGTCTTTTTAGTATGGAGCCTCACAACTCCAGTCTCTGTCTATCTGGCTCTGTTTTCCTGGCCCCTACCCAGAAACTTAGGAGAAATACCAGGCCTTGGCTCTCTCAATGTTAAAATTCTGTGGAAATGAGCCAGGTAGAAACCCTATTTCAGTTAGAAATCTTCAGTTTAAAAATGCCTAATTTCTGGGAAGGGGAATGTGAGGGTGTTTTTTTTTTTTTTTTTTTTTTTTGTTTAAACAGTGTAGAATTTCCTGTCTGAGTTCTAGTTCCAGATTTACAGTTTATGTAACAAGGAATATATAGTGAAGGGTGTGGAATTTAGAATTTAAGTCTAGAATTTCCAAGACATCACTTCTGTTCTGCTTGATCCAGAAGTAACTATATCTTTTAACTTCCTATTTAATGCAGAGAAAAGTTGCAGATCTTTCTCTATAAACAGTATTTTTTTTTTTTTTTAGAAAGTGTCATGGAAAAGCTTGAGAGATCTCTGTCATGTGCCCCATCTGTCTTTCAGGAAGGGACTTAGTCTCATGGAGCTTCAGCTTCCTCAAGGATTATAATGTGTGTTGAGATATTGCAATTGACATCTGAGTACTTTTAAATTATTAGGATCTCAGTCTTTTGGTTCCTATTTCCCTAAGAAGGACACGTCTCATTTTCTCCACTCTTAAGTTCTGATGGTGTAAATCCAAAGATTCCAATAATTACAGATTTACAGATCTATTTTGCTGTGTATACCTACTGATTACATTAGTTTCCCTTCAATATTTTTCTTCTATCTTTTATTCTTGAGACAAAGTCTTGCTGAATCACTTAGTTGCCTAGGTTGGGCTTGAATTTGTGAGCTTTCTGCTTCAGCCTCCTGGATGCTGGAGTGCTTGGATTACAGGGGTGCACTACAAGGTATGGCTTTTCCTTCATTCTGCAGTTTAAATTCTTAGAGGCACTCTTCAGGGTGCTGGGGATACAAATGGGTATGATTTTGAAATTCATCATGAGCAAATATAGTTATTTGCCAGTTTAATTCAAAGATGTAACAAGGCTACTGATGGCCTATGCATCAGCCTCAAGCACCTTTAAGTCAAGACCAAGGGAAAGTCTTTGCCTGTGGACATAGTGGTAGCTAGAGGTGGTTACCCTAAATCTGAATTCTTTCTCTTGGAGGCTTATAGACATTTATTGAAGTTATAGAGGAATACTCTTTTGCTTGTCTATGTTAACCTGGAAAGCCTCTGGTTTGGCTTCTAAACTAGGTACTTTGGAAAAAAAAATTTAATTTCCTTAGAAAGGATGAAGGAACAAAAGGACTGTGCTGACAAAGAGCGATCAGTCTGCCTTCAGATGCTGTGTTTCTCTCCTATAACCTCCCCACCTCCCACCACAGTGCTCATTATTCTTGAGTTTCTCATTTCCAGTCTGGGTGTCCAGCCAGTACTGTAAGAGAGTTTGGCAGATAGTCCCGCTTCAGGCAAGCAGAATCTCTGCTGATTTGGCTCAGAAGTTCTTCACCACATGGAACCACTTATTCTGCTTCAACTAATAGGCAAAGCTGCCACTGGCGTGCACCCATATACTCACGACTGATGGCATGGTGTTTGGGGGATGGCTCTTTTCTCTTGAATATAATTTACTTTGGTCTTTGTCCAGATCATTCCCTGATAAAGCAATGCCTTACACATAATGTTCCATTCACATCCTTCATCTTCTTCCTGACTACTTCAGATTTACATTTTCCAGTACAGCCTTTAGGTTTACCTTTACATGTGTTGCAAAAAACAAAATGAAACAAAACAAGATACCACTTCTATTCTTTCACCTGTTTGTCGTTTATCTCTCCCTCCCCCACTGCCCAGGAGACATAGAGCTCAGTATGCCTTTGGATCTTAATCAGTTTGCACTGCATAGGATTTGGAACCAGCAGATCTAATCAAAAGTGGTTGTGTGATCTTGCAGAAATTAGTGAATCTGCCTATGCCTCATATGTTCCATTTATTCATTTAACAAATATTTATTGATTGCCAGATGTAGTGGTAAACAAGGCAGATATTTAGTTCCTGTTTGATGGCGCTCACAGTCTGTCTTACAGAGCGTGTGAGGATTAATGGTTCAGCAAAGTAGAATAATACAATAGAAAGAGGTTTAGCTTTGGATCCAAATGAAGATTGTTTTGAAATCCTTGTTCTGCCACTTCTGGCTTGTTCCTCAATTGTTTACTTTTTATAAAATGAGTATTACCGTACCTTTCTTCTTCCTTTTTTTTTTGTTTGTTTTTTTTGTTTTTTGTTTTTTGAGACAGATTCTCTCTATGTAGTTGAGACTGACCTGGAACTCAACGTGCAGCCCAGGCTGATCTCGAACTCACAACAATCCTCCTGCCTTAGCCTCCTGAGTGCTGAGATTACAGGCATGCGACACCATGCCCTGCTATAGTACCTTTCTTGATAGTTTTGTGTGGATTAAATAAGATAAAGCATGCAGCTCATAGTACTCAATGAGTTGTTGCTATTATACATTTGGGTGTATGTTGAAAACTGTACATATAATAGATACTGTTAATATTGCCATTTCTTCTGCCAGTTCTTCCCACACAGTCCCTTCTCATGTTTGCTATCTGGCAATCCCTAAACTGGTGTGACTGAGCAAGTCTCTTTCCTTGCTTTGTAACTGATAACATTTCCCTCTTCAAACCTGTTTTTTAATTTTTGCTCTCCTTTGATGTCACAGTATAGCTATGTGATTGGAGGTTCTACCCAGCTACTCCAGTAGGTTGAATAAATGAATCTTGCATAATATTTTGTTTAATTATTCCTTTTCCTTGCAAGCACAGGTTTTTTCCCTATAATTGATTGGAGGTAATCTAATTGGTCTGAATATTTCCAATTTTTAGAAATGTTGGCTTAATCTTCATATTACTTTACTGTGGGTACTATAATGAATTATCATACATTTGACATCTTAAAACAACAGGAGTGTTGGGGATTTAGCTCAGTGGTGCTGTGCGAGCCTCACAAGCAGGTCCTGAGTTTGATCCCTGTTACTGCAAAACAAAACAAAATAAAACCCCAGAACAGGATTTTATGGTCCCACAGTTCTGAAAGCTAGAAGCCTGAAACCAGTATCACTGGGCTAAAAATCAAGGTATTGGCAGGGCCGGGCTCCCTCCAGAAACTTTAGGGGAGGATCTGTTCCTTGATGCTTGCATTGCTTGGCTTGTGACAGCATCTTTCTAATCTCTTCCTGTGAGGTAGAAGTCTTTGCCTTTGCCTTGCGCCTTATCAAATCTGAGCTCCCTCCCTTAGGGATAACCTAGGGTAATTTCCCTGTCTCAGATTCCTTAATTTAAACACAACCTTAATGTCTTTGTCAAATCAGGTAAAACTGACAAATTCCAAGGATAAGATATGGACATCTAGGCAGGGGTCATGATTCAGTTTGCCATTGTCCCCTGCCAAAGTCACTGTTACTTCACAACCCTCTCTTCCAAAGAGAATGGTGCACTGTAGGCTCTTCATGGGGGCCTTCAAGAAACTGACAACATATCAGGTAAAATATTGTTAACCAGTTTCTGTTTTTCATGATAACTTTAATTAAGCTGCTTCAGCCTATTCTAAGAACCCTATGTGATCAGAGAGAACTTTTTTTAAAAATTAAGTTTATTGGTACGATCTAGATATACAATACAGTTACATTCATCATTGGGATCTTGTACCTTTATAAAATAGGTCTTAATTCTCATTTTTCCCCCTTGTCCCTGCCCTCCTTTCACCCCCTCCTCCCCTCCCCATTTACAAACACTTTATTTCCATTTTTTCAGTTTCTCATATTTTTTTCCTCTCTCTTATTACCTTTCCCCCACCCTTCCCACTTTCCCTACACCTTTAGCCCTTTACTTCCTATTTCACATTATTAATTATCTC